>NW_025533660.1:0-300000 GCF_020615455.1 Coregonus clupeaformis
ACACATTGGTGACCGAAGAATGGCTGAGTGGTTAAATCGACATCAGTGTAAATACCACATCTTCAACAGAGTGTTACATTTTTTTTGTGCAGGTGTTTGTTGAGATATAAGGCTGGATCAGTCTCCTCCTCAGGTGAAAAAACCTGGAGACACTGTTAAATTGTCCTGTAAAACCTCTGGTTTCTCAATGAGTGGATACTGGATACACTGGATGAGGCAGAACCCAGGCAAAGCCACGGTGGATCAGGGAATGAATAGCAATTCTCCAGTCAGGCACAGATGTTATCTATGCGGACTCCCTGAAAGGCCAGTTCACTCTGACTGAGGACGTCTCCACAAGAACACAGTTCTTAGAGGTCAAGAGTCTGAGAGTAGAGGACTCTGCTGTTTATTATTGTGCTTGAGATAAACACTGACCGCAGATGGTGAAGCAGCTGTATAAAAACCCACACCCCCTAACAACATGGATAGCTGGTGTACTATTTCCTCTCTTTGTGTCACACTAGAATAATACTGAGGTATCATTACTGTAAATAATACAACAACAATATCACAAAGCACTACACTATAAAAGAGATCAGCCTCTAACATTCCAACTATCTCTTGCCCAGTCAGGTCAAGTTTTCTTGTTGTCACATGAACAAGTATTTAAAGGCCCAGCACAGTCAAAAACGTGATTTCCTGTGTTTTATATATATTTTTTCCACACAATTATGATAATGCCATATTAGTGTAAGAGCTTTTTGAAAAGACCGCCTGAAATTTCAGCCTGTTTTGGCTGGAGGGAGTTTTGGCCTTCCATGGTGACATCACCATGCAGTAAATTAGTTAACAGACCAATAAGAAGGAGAGTTTGAAACCTCTCTGCCAATAACAACACTTTTTCTGTTTTCCCCTCCCCACTCAGACCACTCCCAGATAGTCCTAGCTAAAATCATGCTTGAGAAATTGCTCTTTGCTATAAAGCTTTTATTTAATTTTTTTGACCGTTTTCATTGAAAACAATCACAGTATGGTTCTTAATATTTACACAGAAAATATTTCATATTTAACAAACTATTGAGGCCATATGAACCTGTTTCCCGTCTCTGAATTCTCTATTTAATCTTTGTGTGATCTTCCCACCCTGTGAGGAGGAGTCAATGCAAAACTCTGAGCTCTTCCATCACTACTTATCTCACTGCAGAGTGGAGGAGAGGACTGAAGCTCTGACTAGACTGAGGAACAGAGACACACCATAACTACTAACAGTTCATCATGACATTTAATATTGTGGTTCTACTGATGACAATAGGCTTGATAGGTGAACATGTTTAGACTGATTTTTTTTTGTAAAATCATGTTTGCTGAGGTTTTGAGTCAAGGTATTTTATCGAATGATACTTTGTCTCCACAGGTGTCCAGGGTCAGACACTGACTGAGTCTGGACCAGCGGTTAAAACGCCTGGAGAATCACACCAACTGACCTGTACAGCTTCTGGGTTCACTTTCATTAGCTACTGGATAGCTTGGATCAGACAGCCTCCTGGGAAAGAACTGGAGTGGGTTTCCTATATTAGCAGTGGTAGTAGTTCCATCTACTACTCCCAGTCAGTTCAGGGTCGGTTCACCATCTCCAGAGACAACAGCAAGCAGCAGATGTATCTCCAGATGAACAGCCTGAAGACTGAAGACTCTGCTGTTTATTATTGTGCCAGAGACACAGTGACACAGGAGGCTGCAGTGCTCAACACTGATCTCAGCGTTATGAGCAATGAGATGAGTCTGTGCTCCACATGGCATTAACAAAACACACACTGGTCGACACATACCATACTCCCATAGACAGGTGATATGCTTAGTTATTACTAAAATAATATATTAAAGACATACCTGCCATTTTTATATAAGAATATTAATAAAAGTCATGAAACTCAACAATATAAATTAAAATCTTAAATATTTATAGAAACTTGAGGCACACCAACAGACAGATTGCTATTCTGATTTTGTGCCTTTCAAAGAAACATTGAAGACCATAATAATTGTGTTAATAATAATAACGTTCAGCAAACAAAAAGAGAATCCAAAGTTCAATCAATGTTGTATTTAATTTAATTGTTCTTGTTGCAGGTTAATGCAGCTTATAACAGTCATACTTACTCAATCTACTGAATGTGTCACTGTGTTACAAGTTATTTGAGTTTTCCTTCTTATGCAGTACCAACTCGCTCACCTTTGTGCAACATGTCTCTTCTCCCTGTATATAAAGAGGAATATTTGTCTCTTCACAGTAGGAGTAAACAAGTGCAGTTCCCATAGGTTCAGCTTCAACACAAACCATGTTCTTTGCATCTCAGCTGCTGCTGCTGGCAGCTGCTTTCTGTGAGTTTTTGGGACTGATACATCAGTTATAATCAGGACAATAGTAGACAGTAAAATGTGATAGATAGATAGGCAATATAATTTAAATAGCTAAATACTGTACTATAGAGTATGTAAACTTACTATACAGCAGGGTTCCCCAACTGGGGAACCTCAGGATGAATTCGGGTTATTATATTTGAATCCCAAGATTTCTGGGCAACAAAGAAAGAAAAAACGATTTAAAAAATAGTACTTTTTTATTTTTGGGACATAAAATATTGTAGAAACACCCACAAATCAGCTCCATGTGATTTTAACTTTTCCAATGTATTCCCAAGCATAATAGAGAGCTGCATAATAGCGAGATGTATGTGATCGTATACAAATGTAAGAAGGTTTGCAATGATTATGTTTTAGTCAAATATGATATCTGTTTGGGCTTCTTGCGGTCAATTTGCAGTCTACAAATTATTTGTAATTATGTTCCGGCCCCTGAGCATCTGCTCAAACGTTGTGGGGGGCTTTGGGGAGTGTTGTGTGGTTTTTTATTGGGTACAGGGGAGGGTAGTGCACATTTCCCCTGGTTTACATTCGGTCTTTTGCAGGTTTTACTGTATATTTTCATGGCAAATTTCCTCATCTGCTTTCATGCACCTCCCCTATATCAAGGTGTTTTGGTACTTCCCTTATGCACTACACTTTTCTGCATGCTAACTTTTACTATACCACAGATCAATATAGTCTACCAGTCTAACTGTCCATCCTCCCCTCTATCCACCATTCATAGTGACAATAGTGGTAGGTGGATCATTTGTCCAGATCTGCAATACGTTAACAAGCAATCATACCACACATGAAAGCATTCAAAGCGGCATACATTTTCAATATGAATCCACAAGAACAAACAGGAATAGCTGACAGGCAGCGGAGAGGCCAGGTGCATTATTGCACATGAAGGAAGAAGACATGAGACACGCAGCTCAAAAAGCTCCAATACTAATCTTGTTTAGGGACAATACAATTATCCTACCTAGACTGGCAAAATTCTACTCTAGGCTGCAGTGAAAATGTCATTTGAATAACGGCGCAGAAGCCCTGTGATTTGAATGTTTCATTCCATTTGGATCAGTTTGGGTCTACTCTAGACAGTTTATACGTTCTAGAAAGGCACAGTAGCAGGCCAGTCTGGATGTATTTTTACTTCTGATACTGAGATGCGCTGTCTGTTGCGGATCATCATTCTCCCAAGTAGTCCTAGAATAATGTTGCTACATATGCTCCTGGCAGGCCCAGTTATTAAGGAAAGCTTAATGCGTGCTCTGTCTCCTCTCCAATCCATGCAGCTATATAATAAAAATATAATTCTAGCATCCTCAAAATGGTTTGATATTAACCAGGTTTCCATCCAACCTTTTTATGCAAGTAAAGTCCATGTCGGATAACAAATGTCACGACATCATGGGAAAGCATGCAGTTTATTAGGGTACAGATGAAATAAGTTGTGATGAACTTCACAGGGTGGTGAAAGTGAACGGATGAGCTTGATGCTCCTTTCAATAAATATTGAGGGTCTTATTCTGGTGACATGATGATCGATGCTTGGTGCCGTTTGACAAATAAAATTAATCTTGCACTTTGGTCCATAATAACCAATAATAACCATAGGCTATACACACAATGTATCTGCGAGCTGTTGACTAGAGCACACGTGCCAATACCAGAGTTGGCCACATTCGCTATACCTACTCAACATCTCTGAATTCCCACCCAGTGAGGAGGAGTCAATGCAAAACTCTGAGCTCTTCCATCACTACTTATCTCACTGCAGAGTAGAGGAGAGGGACTGAAGCTCTGACTAGTAGACTGAGTGATAGACATTGACAATAGTCTAACATGTTTAACAAAGATTACATAATAGGGCTACTGCTACTGGTTATAGGACTGTCAGGTAAACACTTTGTTTTTACTTTCAACAGATGGTTGTGTGTCCTTAAAAACTTTTGTTCAAGTTTGAAATACTCTCTTTTTATCAACAGGTGTTCAAGGTGAGACACTGACTGAGTCTGGACCTGTGGTTAAAAGCCTGGAGAATCCCACCAACTGACTTGTACAGCCTCTGGTTACTGGATGGCTTGGATCAGACAGGCTCCTGGGAAAGGACTGGGTTGCAATTATTACTGGCAGTGATGGTGGTATCACTTACTACTCCCAGTAAGTTCAGGGTCAGTTCACCACCTCCAGAAACAATAGAAAGCTGCAGGTGTATCTCCAGATGAACAGTCTGAAGACTGAAGACTATATGCTGTTTATTATTGTGCCAAAGACACAGTGACACAGGAGTCTGCAGCACCGTACAAAAACTGATCAAGCACATCTGTGAGACAGACACACTGAGTATCCAGCATAAATTCCTAGTGTATTCAAAGCATCTCTTTCCTAATCAAGCTCAATGCAGTTTAAACCACTCCTCTGCCCATGTGCTGTTAGTCAGTCAATATCTTTCAGAAAGGAAACACCATGTGTACGTTTATCAATTTTTTCGAAAAGATCACAACACATAATCTTAGTGTTAGGCTCTGCTCCTTCAGGGTAGATAACTGCAAGAGTGAAACATCATATGAAGATGATAATAGAACTACAGGCAGTGAATATGATATGCTATATCAAATCCCCTGAAGGAAGAAGCAGAGAACCAACAGGTGGCGGCTGGGGTGGTGGTGGGATATCAGAAACATCAATCATAGCGAGTAACAGCTAGTTACAGCAGGAGCGCCGCAAGATAAACCAGCGCATGGGAGCACTTCACATCCGACATTGAGGAAGCATGTGCAGAACTAGTAAAGTTAAATAGACCATATGTAATTAAAGTGTGAATCCAATTGGTGCAATATCTGCTGAAGCAATCAGCTGATGCCACCACACTCTGGTTTCCCTTCTGAACTGGCGCCGCTTTATATCTTTTTGATGACAGTTTATTTACATTCACCTGTATATCAGCCTAATCCAACTCAGAGTTTGAATTACTGGTAGATATAAATTAATGTCGTCATTGAGCATACTGAAATATACAATGAAGAAAAATAAACGAACATGTAAAGTCTTAGTCCCATGTTTATTGAGCTGAAATAAAATATCCCATTTGCACAAAAGGCTTATTTATCTAAAATGTTTTGCACACATTTGTTTACATCCCTGTTAGTGAGCATTTCTCCTTTGCCAAGATAATCCATCTACCTGACAGGTTCGGCATATCAATAATCTGATTAAACAGCATGAACATTACACAGGTGCACTTTGTGCTGGGGACAACAAAAAGGCCACCCTAAAATGTGTAGTTTTGTCACCTAACACAATGACACAGATGTCTCAAGTTTTGAGGGAGCGTGCAATTGGCATGCTGACTGCAGGAATGCCCACCAGAGCGGTTGCCAGAGAACTGAATGTTCATTTCTCTACCTTGAGCAACATCCCATGTCGATTTAGAGAATTTGGCAGTACGTCCAAATGGCCTCACATCCGCAGACCATGTGTATGGCGTCGTATGGGTGAGCGGTTTGTTGATGTCAACATTGTGAACAGAGTGCCCCATGGTGGCAGTGGGGTTATTGGACGGCCAGGCATAAACTATGGACAACAAACTGTTACGTTAATTATTTAACAAACTATTTCAGTGTCTCTGTGCGTCTCCCAAAATGTTGTAAGTCTTTGGGATTTAAGAAACGGACAGAGTCCCGGTCTGCATAGTCAGAGATGTTTATTCATTGAGAATTCTGCCATCACAATTTCAGAGTCCATCTTTTATACTCACATGTCATACAAAAATCCCTCCTCTCTGTAGGCGGGCTGTAGTTTTCCACTTTAAAACTGCTCTCCTGACCATCAGTACACACACACACGCACACACTCTTCCAAGCCTAACAGTTTCTCTCCTCCCTAAATTCCTCAGTTATCTTGGTTTCTCAGTTGCCTGTAGACAGTTCTCCTTGCCCTTTGTTGTCTGATCTAACTCTTGCTCACATTGCTAAATAGTAGCACAATGTCATAATCTTTACTGGTCCTAGACTCACACATTACCAGGTAGTAGATTCTAACACATCTCACACAGTTTCAGAGTATAATAATTAGTCACTACTAAGAAAGTACTAATCATACTTAAAACAATAACATTTCACAACTATATTTAAGGGTGGAACATTTAGTCATTATTTTTAACCTGTATATATTCTAATTTCTATATCACAAACATAATAGCATTTTATCGATGGAGATACCGTGACGAGAACCTAATGCCCATTGTCACGGATGCCGCGAGGCTGCTCCTCCTCCTTGTTCGGGCAGGCTTCGGCGTTCGTAGTCCCCGGAGTACTAGCTACTGCCGATCGATGTTTCGGTGTTTGTCTTGTGTTGTCTAGTTTGTACACCTGTTTCTTATTCTGCATTGATTATGTAACATATAAGTTCCCTTGTTTTATGTTTGCCTTTGTGTGTTATTGTCCTTGTGTTTTGTTCGTATGTTCGGCATTGCTAAGCTCGTACTTTACGCACTCCGCGTGTTACTCCTGTTGTGTTTGGAGGCTTTTGTTTTTGTGCGTAATATTTGGACGTAAAGTAGTCATTCCTAATCCTCTGTGTCCTGCGCCTGACTTCACCGCCGCATACACATCACATCATTTCTGACACCCATTGTCGTGCCATTCATCTGCCGCCATCACCTCATGTTTCAGCATGATAATGCACAGTCCCATGTCGCAAGGATTTGTACACAAGTCCTGGAAACTGAAAATATCCCGGTTCTTCCATGGCCTGCATAATTACCAGACATGTCACCCATTGAGTATGTTTGGGATGCTCTGGATCAACGTGTACGACAGCGTGTTCCAGTTCCAGTTTTTTTAAGGTATCTGTGACCAACAGATGCATATCTGTATTCACAGTCATGTGAAGTCCATAGATTAAAGCCTAATGCATTTATTTCATTTGACTTTTCCTTATATGAAATGTGACTCAGTAAAATCTTTTAAATTGTTGCACGTTGTGTTTATGTTTTTGTTCAGTATAGAAGATGAGATTGATAGCAGACTTTTGCTGTTAACTAAAAAAGAGTAATGGGCCAAATATATACTGTACCATACTGTAAACAACAAGCAGAACAGAACCATTCATAATGCAGGTCAATGCATCCCATAATAGATAATTGTATTATTATGATAAATAACTGTTCTCCTCAACATGTCACTGTGATACTAGTCATTTATTCACTGTACTTCTCCTTTAATCCTAAATATTTTACTTCTATGCAAATAAAATCACTTCTCTGTATATAAAGAGGAGTCTACTCTCTTTCACTCACTTGGAGTAAATAAGTATTGGTCCTACCAGTTCAGCTTTCTCACAAACTATGTTCCCTGCATCTGTGCTGCTGGTGCTGCTGGCAGCTGCCTCCTGTGAGTTCCTTTGAGGTATTAGATTTGTGTTTGAACACAAAACAGAAGATTCTATGTTTTTTTTAAGTATTACAATAATATAATCAAACTGTATATTTGATTAGCCTCCCCAGGTGTGTGCGGTATTGTTGACCCAGAACTCACCCAGCCAAGCTCAATGGTTGTAAAACCTGGAGAGTCTTTGAGCATCACCTGTAAGGTCTCTGGGTATTATATCAGTGATGATAGCTATACCACAGACTGGATTAGATATCCTGTAGGTAAAGCTATGGAATGCATCGTTGACTCAAATGGAAACTCCAAGGATTCTTTAAAAGCAGGTTAAGCATCTCCAAAGATGGTTCCAACAACATAGTCATTTTAGAAGGGCAGAGAAGTCAAACTGAAGACACAACTGTCTATTACTGTGTCAGATATAATATACACACAGTGGTGTGATGCAAAGCATGACCTGTACAAAAACAACAAAAATGTCTATTGCAGGAAACCATCGTTCCCTAAGGACAACATAGTTCATATTGTCACAGTCAAAATTGACACTTCTGGGAATGTGAGATAAACTGTCTAAAAAGCTTTATACATAATTAATACATGTATCTGCAGTCATATTCAAACCATGAATAACAGACTTGTACATGTAAGTTCAAAACTGTTTAATGTTTATAAGCAGGTTATAAGCAGGTTTTTCTTATAAAGTGATACTATGTGTTTTCTTCATTATTTTAGTGATAGAAATAATGAACATCCAAATACACCAAAGGGGCTGGAGTGCCTAGTATTAAACAGAAAGGTTAAACCATTCATTCATAATGATGCTGACTAAATAACAACTATTAAAGGTTAAACCATTCATAATGATGCTGACTGAATAGTAACTATTAAAGGTTAAACCATTCATAATGATGCTGACTAAATGACAACTATTAAAGGTTAAACCTTTCATAATGATGCTGACTAAATAACTATTAAAGGTTAAACCATTCATAATGATGCTGACTAAATAACTATTAAAGGTTAAACCATTCATAATGATGCTGACTAAATAACTATTAAAAGGTTAAACCATTCATAATGATGCTGACTAAATAACAATTATTTTGAGTGAGTTGAAAAATAAAATACAGTACGATGAACCTTATTATAGGACATTATAAAGGCTCAGACATGTTTAGAACAGTTATAACGCATTGTACCTGCCAGGAATTAGGGAAAATGTTACCTACAACTCTAAAGGTGAATTAAACCATGTTATCTAAAAATAAAATACTAAAAAAAATTGATACACTCACTAACTGTAAGTCGCTCTGGATAAGATCGTCTGCTAAATGACTAAAATGTAAATGTAATACTTTACAAAAAAGTAAACAAACTGTTAAAAATGTTCTGAAGTATTTGAACAAATTATATATATTTGTATTATTACCTATCCACATACCATCTGATTGTTTTGCTATCCTCATAGAGCAGGTGTGTGGTACTGGTGGGAGGTTTTTGTTATGGTTTATACAACGGGTGTGTCTAACCCTGAATGCTGATTGGTTAAAACCGCATTCCAGCCGTGTCTATTACACAAGTTACCACCGGCTAAATCTATGACGTTAAAAAGCCTATTTACTCTTTTCCATCTGACTGCGCATTCCACTGTCTCATCAGCCCAGCCAGGCAGTTTATAAACTTGATCTCCACTATAGCATTTCGTTTAGACTAACATTTAGTTTTCAACAGCGGAGATTTGTATAAACCTTGCTGTCTGTCTCTCCGAGATTTGCAACATTGTTTAAGTATTAAAATTCGATCTCCAGCTGTCCCATAGTAATGAACCTGTGTCGGGAGTTGGGACGAGACAAACAGGCAGGCAGCGTTTATCAGCCAGTCGAAATCATGAATCAGCTGGCACCACTGTAACCCTAATGAAACCTCACTATAAACATTTTTTCACATTTGGGTTTTTTCATCAGAAATTATTACTACCTTCATATGTGTGTAAAATATTACTGTTCTCAAATGTTTAATTCATAGATTGTATATGTGTATGATTTTATTTTGACAAAACCATGTGCTGTATATCCATTGTCTAGCTGCAATGAAATGTTCGTAGCAGTATATTTGACTTTGATATGTGGTTGTCTCACCTAGCTATTTTAAGATGAATGCACTAACTATAAATCACTCTGGATAAGATAATCTGCTAAATGACTAAAATGTCAAAAGTAAATGTTTTACATACAGATCTCATATTAATGTAGTTATGTACTACTTATTTTGCTAAGAGTGAGGCAGATACATAGAATCTCTCTGAAATGAAGTGATAGATTTTGAACAAGTACATGTCTGTCACTGAACAACCCCATGCCATGATTAAATAGTGAAAAAACACACTATTCTCTTTCACAAGTTGTTTAAACAATAAAAGCTAATTTAGCAACATTTCTGAAAATGTATATATAGCGTTTTGGAATGAAACTCTTCAAATATGCTTTTAGATACCGGATGAAAGTCATTAATGTAAACTAAAATCAGTAATGGACAAAGGATAGATCCTTGAGAAACCCCCATAATGTAATGATTATGTTCTGATTTGAGCAGTTCAGTGATGACTATAACAATGGAAGTGATAATAGTAATTATATACTGTACTGTAAAGAAATTGACAATCCAAAATTGACTACATTTTGTATTTCATTTTGACCGTTCATAATGCAGGTCAACACAGTTAATAACAGTCTTAACCTTTTATACCAACTCTATATGCAAAGGAGCCTAACACACCACCTCTCTCTCTGAATAAAAAGTGACTGTCGGTCTCAGAGTCAGTTGGAGTAGAGAAGAGCTCCCACCAGTTCAGCTTCAGCACAAACCATGTTCCCTACATCTCTGCTGCTGCTCCTGCTGGCTGCTGCCTCCTGTGAGTCTCTTGGGATTTGGGGGAAGGAATGGGTTGATGCTCAATCAAATATATTGAGAAAAAATAATTTCAACAATAGCCTTAACACTCCTACTAATTACCATATTACTAATTATGTTTTTTTCCCTTAGATGTGGTGGTCTTGAACTTAGCCAGCCAAGTTTAATGGTTGTAAAGCCTGGTGAGTCTCAGAGCATCATTATATATAGTCAACACATCATACTAAAGCCATACCAGTCAACACATCATACTACAGCCATTATATATAATCAACACATCATCCTAAAGCCATTATATGCAGTCAACACATCATACTAAAGCCATTATATATAGTCAACACATCATACTAAAGCCATTATATATAGTCAACACATCATACTAAAGCCATTATATGTAATCAACACATCATCCTAAAGCCATTATATATGGTCAACACATCATACTAAAGCCATTATATATAGTCAACACATCATACTACAGCCATTATATATAATCAACACATCATCCTAAAGTCATTATATGCAGTCAACACATCATACTAAAGCCATTATATATAGTCAACACATCATACTAAAGCCATTATATATAGTCAACACATCATACTAAAGCCATTATATATAGTCAACACATCATACTACAGCCATTATATGTAATCAACACATCATCCTAAAGCCATTATATATGTTCAACACATCATACTAAAGCCATTATATATAGTCAACACATCATACTAAAGCCATTATATATAGTCAACAAATCATACTAAAGCCATTATATATAGTCAACACATCATACTAAAGCCATTATATGCAGTCAACACATCAACCTAAAGCCATTATATATAGTCAACACATCATACTATAGCAATTGTGTATAGTCAACACATCATACTAAAGCCATTATATGTAGTCAACACATCATACTTAAGCCATTTTATATAGTCAACAAATCATACTAAAGCCATTATATATAGTCAACACATCATACTAAAGCCATTATATATATTCAACACATCATACTAAAGCCATTATACATAGTTAACACATCATACTAAAGCCATTATATATAGTCAACACATCATACTAAAGCCATTATATATAGTCAACACATCATACTAAAGCCATTTTATATAGTCAACACATCATACTAAAGCCATTATATATAGTCAACACATCATACTAAAGCCATTATATATAGTTAACACATAACACTAAAGCCATTATATATAGTCAACACATCATACTAAAGCCATTATATATCGTCAACACTTCATACTAAAGCCATTATATATAGTCAACACATCATACTAAAATCATTATATATAGTCAACACATCATACTAAAGCCATTATATATAGTCAAGATATCATACTAAATCCATTATATATAGTCAACACATCATACTAAAGCCATCATATATAGTCAACACATCATACTAAAGCCATTATATATAGTCAACACATCATACTAAAGCCATTATATATAGTCAACACATCATACTAAAGCCATTATATGCAGTCAACACATCATACTAAAGCCATTATATATAGTCAACACATCATACTAAAGCCATTATATATAGTCAACACATCATACTAAAGCCATTATATATAGTCAACACATCATACTAAAGCCATTATATATAGTCAACACATCATACTAAAGCCATTATATATAGTCAACACATCATACTAAAGCCATTATATATAGTCAACACATCATACTAAAGCCATTATATATAGTCAACACGTCTCATCAGTAAAATCTGAACTACAGAGAGTAGAATAAAGGACAGGGAGAAGAGAATCAAGGAATAGAATAGAAGATCTCTCCCTGTCAGGATATTTAACCTCTAGAGGGCGGTCTATGCAAAGTCTCCCTCCCCTTCATCCCTTTATAATCAGACACTGAGCTCTGGCTTCTCATTATAGACAGCTTGGACTGATATTACAACATTACAAGTCCTGTATTAACTAATACTGAACAATGGAGCTTATGACTGTCTGGAGATTAGTTCTCATAGTGATGTCCATACACAGTAAGTAAAGCATTACATGGTGACTGAAGAATGTGTGAGTATCATGGTAAAACTCAAAATGTCTGTTAATACCAGATCTTCAACTGAGCGTCAACATTTTTGTTTTGCAGGTGTTTTCTGTGATGAGATGGATCTGTCACCTTCTCAGGTGAAAATACCTGGAGACACTGTTAAATTGTCCTGTAAAATCTCTGGGTTTGATATGACAAGCTACTACATGAACTGGATAAGGCAGAAACCAGGCAAAGCTCTGGAGTGGATTGGGGGTATTGACTCTGGTTCAACAGATGCTCCAGACTAATCAGACTCCCTGAAAGGCCAGTTCACCCTGACTGAGATTGTCTCCACAAGCACACAGTTCTTAGAGGCCAAGAGTCTGAGAGCAGAGGACTCTGCTGTTTATTGTTGTGCTCGAGAGACACCGTGACTGAAATTGCTGGGGCAGCTGCACCAAAACAACCTAGCCAAAACTATGCCACATATGCACACGCAATACCTCTGTGGCCGACCTAGGGGTCACTGCCGCTTCTTAGAATACCACTGTTCTACAGTATGATGTCCCAATACTGTACCATAATATGTAACACACTCCACATTAGTACAAATTCTCATTCTCATTCATATTCCTGTAGTGCAAAGAACATTTATTTTACAACCTAAAGAGATGCTGCATAACTCACTCTAAGATTTATTATTATCCATGCTCATCTGTGCACGCTCTCCTTCAAACGCAATGGCCGGTGAGAACGGAATGGATTGGCATTTTTTCATATACATTTGGATGATAAAATCTGGCAAGATCAACTCTACAGGCTAAAGACACATTTCCATGGTAAAAATAAGATCATTCATTGAATCAGAGAGATTTGTGATGACTCCAGAGAAATATGACAGGTCCCTGATAGATGTATTGGTCTCTGGTGTGTGGAGAGGTTTTTGTATGGGTGTGTGTCATCGTGATAACTACGGGGGCACAGTGTTACACACCATAACAAAAACCACTGTGGTGGAATATGGTTACTTACTTCATCTCATACGCAATTACAAGAGAAAACATTTAAACAGCTACTCCAATTATTGGATTCTGACAACAGAATGTATTTGTAAAAAAAAACAAAATAAAACATTTCACTTTAAATAAGAACTAAACATTAACTTAATTACTGTGTATAAAACTGACCACAGCAAGGTTCTTTAATCATTGTCATGGTCAAAATGCCTGACAGAGCAAAAGCTGAAAGCTCAAACTAATCAAAGAGTTATTAATAAGTAGTAAAACATCATTTGACATACTGTTCATCAGATTAAAATCAATAGATCATGTAATGGTTGTTGTGAAAAGTTGCACATGTTTATTCCAGCTTTGGCCCTGCACAGAGTTGTGGGTAGGTTTTTGTACAGGGTTAAACCACTGTGCCATATAGCAGGTCACAATGATACAGTCCATGACAAAAACCTACCACCTCTACCAAACACAGAGTGTGAGAGTGCTGACACCAAAGGCACACAGGCATATACATTCTGATTGTCTACAGGCAGCTAACCTAAACGTGCTTGTACGTTTCTACACATTATCAACTCAAACTAATGTCCATACTCTTTAGGCATACTTCAGAGAAAGAAATCTCATCATTAAAAACTTTAAAACAGACATACACTGGGGAACAACTATTTTCTTTACACTGTAAATCATGTGATCAAAAAATGTGCTTTAATTGAACTTCCATGGTGGTTGTAAATTATACAGGATTGGAAAAGACATTGTCCACATGGAGACATTGGAGGTTTCGGTGAGTTTTACTGAGAGGATTCTGTGGCTGTATGTGACATGGGTTTTTGTAATGGCGTGAGTCACTGTGTACCTGAGTGGCCACTGTGATAAACATCAATACAAAAACCTCTCCATGGACATGAGGGTTGACAGGATTTTACTCTCTGCACACTGCACACTGACTGCACTCTGGACCCATATGGGGAGATAATTTCACTGCTATGAATCTGAATGGTCATATTCTCATCTCCATTCCATTATTGGTTGCTATTCTGCTATTGTGTCCTATGTTTGTGATTTCGTACTGATTTCTACTGTGCTGTTTTTAGCCAAATTATTGAATGACAATCATGTTTATTTTTCTGACATGCCTGTCCATATAAATATATAGTGTAGCACCCTTTAAAGGTAGTCCATCCTGACTGTAAAGATGTAACAATCAAGGTTATCATGTTGTCCAGACATATAGCTTTATTTACAGGAGGTATTGACATTTTGAAACAAAACGCATGCCCTGTTAAGTAGAACCAATGAATTTTGAACCTGTAGAGACTTGTTAACTAAACTTAAAGCCCAGTATATCCTGTCTTAGGTGCCAGATGTATTATGGAAAGAGCACTCCATCTACAGTGAACTGTTACTTTTCAAACAGTTATTATGCTTTAAGACATGCAAATATACAGAAAGGATGAAAATGCAGATGTTTTCAGCTACAGTTGTGGTCTGTAGCACCACCAAGGACCATTCTTCGATGATGTAGACCCTCTGAGAAAACTGAACGAGGAGAACTTTACCTCGTAAGAATCTGATTTTCTGGGCCTGAGATAATGAAACTGTAATGTCATATTTAAGACCTAAAATGTAAAAGTAGCCAAATAGTCACAGATTCTGACCAAATTGACTGAACATATCAAAATAAACGGACTATTTAGTCGTACATACTTAGAGTATGGAATAAACATATTTATAGTTACTTTTGTCATAAATATTATGCTTTAAGTCATAGAAACAGCATATTTTCCATCATTTTGGTCAAGCTGTATGAGAAGTAACTATTAATGCATCCATTCCATAGTCTAAGGGTTTATGTTTGATAATCCATTCCGTTCCACACAGGCCCTGCTCTCCTTTTATCAGTTGTGTCTGTTTCTCTCACACACACCACCCCTCTCTCTTCTCATATGTGACCCTCACAGCTGTGTGGCACCACGCTTGGTGAACTCCAGTCTGTCACCTGAGCATTTCAGGGACCCAGTTTAGCATCTCTGATGATTCAGATAGACAGTTAAAGCAGTTAAGTAGCCCAGGGACTGCAGGGACTGTCCCGATACACTTTCACGATCTAATTCTCACTACCTTGTTTCAGCTGAGGAGAAACAGCCTTTTGCATAAGCCAGCAGGTGGCTTGTGATTATAATTATAATTGTTTATAGGGGGGAGAGAGTTTAAGAATGTGTTTTTATCAGGCGTGTCTATCAAAATGAGTGTTGGACGCAATAGTTCAAAGCTACGCAAGCATGACTTCTACCCCAGGATGCACATGCACTCTGATAAAGCCTTTCCCTGGTATAGCATCTTGATTAACCCAAAAAAATGGACCAATGTATAATTGTGAAAGTGCAGTAACACAATTAAAATGAATTAGATTCACTGTTGCTATCGAACTCATTCCAAATGGTAGGTTTAACAGAGCAAATGAAATGTGACCATACTTTCATATGATAGGTAAGCCAATCAAAACAATCTCTTAGAAAAAAATATAAATCATTGGAACCAAGATTTTTTTTTAACTGATATTGGCGGGAATGTTGGAACATAACTAACAAGATTTCAGTTAACTCAAATTTACTCTAAATCAAGTATACATTAATGTATAGATTGTATTAGCCCCGTGTAGCTCAGTTGGAAGAGCATGGCGCTTGCAATGCCAGGGTTGTGGGTTTGATTCCCACGGGGGGCCAGTATGAAACAAAGTATGAAAATGTATGCACTCACTAACTGTAAGTCGCTCTGGATAAGAGTGTCTGCTAAATATGTAAAATGTATTATACAAGAGACAATATTCACAAATTCTACAGCACAAGGGCAGAGTCATGTCTGAAGTGTAAAACTGCTAATGACACAATAATTCATGCCTTTTAGGAATGTCAAAATGTTATGGGCAGAGTTGTAAAGATGGCTGTCAGAAGTATTAAACTGTAAATGTAATTTGTCTGTCTACATATTTCAAGACATAAAAAATGAGGGTGCAATGAGATACCCGATGGGTTGGACAATTCTTTACTCATCAATCACCTTAAAACAACTGTATACTTAAAAACTGGAAATTAACCAATTGTCCATCGTTCACGCAATGGAAAGGTCAAATGCTTTACCATCAAATAATGGAAAGTGCGTGGGCGACAGGGAGAAACAGAATCGTGAAGTTTGAGGCCCTGTGGCAGAAAGTGATCCGGGAGCTGGAGATAGCGGTGAGGGCTAGTGGGTCTGAGCAGGTGTGATTTAGTTGATGTTTGTATGATGTCGTTGTTTGTATGTGTATGTATTGTATTTTTGATAAGAGATTACATGCATAGGCCATCTACATGCATAGGCCATCTGCAGGTCTGTGGAGATCTTCACAATTGCACCAGCATTGATCACCTGCACCATGTATTTTTAATGTAATCTCAACTGCAATCCAGGCCAATTGGTTCTGATATTAGATGAAGCACAGTAATATCAAATTAATATGTTGTATAAATAAACAAAATATCTGACATTGTATTCCCATTTGAACTTCGCTGTGCTTTTTGAATGGTTGAAGGCGCAGTGATATCCATTTGCGTGACAACCAAACCAAAAATCTGACATTGTTTTTCCATTGGAATTCGGTTGTGCTTTTAGATGGTTGAAAGCAGTGATTACACATTGGAAATTCAACTAACTTTTGGCTTTCTTTTTCAGAGGGTGAATATAGGTTGTAATCTCATTGATCAACGTCTCAACCAAATATTACCCAATTCTGCATGTTGAAATGACGTAGTGCGCCCAGTCGGTAGCCATCTAAGGCAAGTTGTTTGGTGACAGTTGCTGACCATGTGACGTTGAAACAATAGGAACGCATTTCAGGGTACAGTACATCAGGATGTGAATTTTATTGTCTTGTTTTATGTGTTTAATAAAAAGTTTAAACATTTTAAAGGTATTTTCTGACTATTGATCAGATAGAGAGAGAGAGGATGACAGTGATAAAAGACAGAGAGAGGTTGTGTCAAAGGGCAGTAGGACGGATTCAAACCTATGCTGACAACATTTGATAAGATACCGCAATTCTTTCAGGCGCCACTTGTATAAATGTGTTTGTGATATTGTTGTGATAATATCAAAGTGCAATATGATTTAATATACATTATTTAATGACTGTTCTTTATGTTAATTTATGAAAAAAACTATGACTTTACTGTCTGAACAATACAGAAAATGTTTGCTGATTGACAGTGAACGCTGATGTCTGGCATTGTCTTAGAATTTAATATTTACCTTGAAACCTCTTTTATATGCATGTGACATGCTACCACCCAACCATGGTTGTCATGCAAATTCTGTCTCCCAAGTCTGTGTACTTATATGATGTTTTCTACTGTGGGTGAATTGTCTTCCATCCTGAAAAGATGACAGGCAAACTACACCTCCTCCTGGTCTTGCTGGGCCTCTGTAGTATGTACTCAATAATCTAGCCATTTATTGGAACAAAGTATTTTACGTATAGAGATAATGATAATATCCATTGAGTTAACATATTAGTGATCTATTGTCTTCATTCTCTTTTCTCTATTAGGGGTGTATGGTCAGAGTCTGGAGGCCATTCCCTCCAGTCCAGTCCTGAAAAAGCATGCAGAACCTCTCAGCCTCTCCTGTAAGGGATCTGGATTTACATTTAGTAGCTACAACATGGCCTGGATACGTCAACCTGCAGGAAGAGCACTTGAATGGATTGGCGCTATATGGAGTGATGCTAGTGGAACTGCATATGCAAAAAGTGTTGAAGGACGGATAGAAGTCACCAGAGACAATTCTAACAGCATGGTGTATCTGAAGCTGTCTGGTCTGAGAGCAGAGGACTCTGCTGTGTATTACTGTGCAAGAGACACAGTGGTGTGAGTGAGAGGAGGATCTGTACAAAAACCCCTCAGAGAATCTAACAGCCAGCAGAGTCAACAGAGGGCAGTAGAGCATCAGTACAACAGCCTATAAAAACTGCACATATTCCACTGAGAACATAGCAACCAGTAAACCATCAACTGAACTACTATTAACATGAGCATTGTCCTATAGGCAAGAGTAGAAAGTTAGAATTTAGAAAAAATGATTAAAGTGTCACTCCACAATACATACTGATATATTAATTAACCAATGCCTGCTGACAGTTCCATCTGAAAATGATCACTGCACCTCCATAAGAATATCATGTTCATGTAGCTGTCCGAATCATCTCTTGTATTTATCTCAACTTGCACATTATTTCCCCTTGCTTCCAGCCTAGCATTTAGTTTGGTATAGTTAATATAAGCCTAACTTTCTGCCTATCAGACCTCAGAAGATTTGTTTTACTTTTGAAATGCGAACTCCCCTGTAGAGAGTATGGTCGCGTTCCCCTGCTCAGACGTTGCATGCATCAACCAATGGTTGCGTGCCACATCATTGACTGTGTCATCGACTGACAGATTGCCATAGAGATCCTATCACATTTCTAATTCCTAGTTCTATGCAGATTGCAATAACATACAATGTGGTTAGCTGATAGGTAAAATACCTATCCAGGTGTTGTAAGATTTGGTAGGCGTCAGCAACGCCTGGGCTATCGCTTCGGGCCGAACAACGCCATTTACCTGTGACTGAAGGTAGCACATAGCACAGACAACAAGTCCCTTACTGCTTCATTACATCATCTATACACATGTATGCAGAAACAAAACAAAGTACAGGCTATGTGAGGTGATGCATCTTATTAAGCTGTGTTCATTCATGACAGAATGTATAAATGTAAAACATAATCTTTTTTTGTAATGATTGATTTTGCTTAACTGCCCCATTGGAGACATGTCCTGTAAATACTAGTGTACTGTTTTTGTCACCCATGCCTTTTATGTATATGATTTTCAATACTTGTTAATTATTTCCTTGACAAATGGATGTTTATACAGTATATGCCATTTAATTGAAATTATCATGTTCCCCACAGTTCCTCCAGTCCTTGAGTCAGTTATGTGTGTGGTGAGTAGGCCCTGGAGGTTTTTCTGACTAAGTGACCTGACCAGGAAAAACTCCTGGCACTACTGATGAGCCATAAATTGACCTCTGACCCCAGAGTCATCAGCCCCTCCCCCATGACATCATGATGTAAATCCAGATCCCTCAGAGTTCATATATACTTATGTTCTGCTGCTGACTTGTTGTCTTGTTGTCTTGTGTGGAGCAGCTGAGTTCATATCTCCACCCTCATTATGACGGGCAAACTCTACTTTCTGCTGCTCTCGCTCTGTCTGCCCTGTGAGTTCTGCTTGGTTTTACTCCTTTCTTAACTGTTCTTATGCTGAGCAAAGACTGAAGACAATTTTCCATTGTAACCTCTATCTCCTTCATGCTTTTCCTCCATATTCCACCCTCTCTCCTTTCTCCTCTCCCTCTGTTTCCTCTCTCTCTTTCTCTCCTTCAGGTTTAAATGATCAGACTATGGTGTCCATTCTCTCCAGTCCACTCCAGAAAAAGCCTGGAGAAACTCTCAACCCCTCCGGCAGAGGAACTGGGTATACCTTTACAACATATGGTATGAACTGTATTTGCCAACCTACAGGGACGCCACTGGAATGGATGGGCTGGATCAACACCAATACAGGAGCAGCAGGCTATGCCAAAACCCTGGAGGGGTGGATTGAACTGACCAAACAGAGCTCAGTGAGCATGACACATCTGAAACTGTCTGGTCTGAAGGCAGAGGACTCTGATGTATATTACTGTGTACGCTGGGTCCAGTGATGTGAGTGGTGGTGGAGCTGTTCAAAAACCCTTCAGACATAGATAGAGACAGTCTGTGGAACATGTACAGAAACACACACTTCATTAACCCTTCTCTGCAAACAGCGGGATAGACAACCTCATACTTTAATATGAGAGCTCCCCACCTCAGAAACACTGTCTATGATTCATAAATAAGGCCTCTGAGTTTTTCAGAGTGTTACCTTACTTTCTTTTGAGAAAGAGCAGAAAATACAGTATATACAAGTAATTGTGTGTAGGAGTCATCTTTTACAATGGCAAGGATTTTGCTCTAGCCCCAATCTAACTCAATTAATCAAATCAGCTGCCCATAAGGACCTTGACTGTCCAAATCAGATTTGTAAAAGCCTGCACTGTCACGGAATCTGCCGAGGCTGCTCCTCCTCCTTGCTTAGTTAGCGTTGATTATGTGTCCTATAAGTTCTCGTTTTGTTAGTCATGTGTTGTGTGTTATTGACCGTCCTGTCTTCGTGTCGGTATTGGTTTTCCCTCCTTGTGTTTTAGGAGAGGTTTTCGCACTTTGTGTGCGCTTATGTATTTTTCCTGTTTGTTTACGCCTGTGTGCGTATCGCTCGTCTCCGGGCACTTTTGCTCGTATTGAATCACTAAAGACTGTTGTACGAAGCTTCTGTGTCCTGCGCCTGATTCCCGCACCTTCCACATACAGCACACCTTGACAGAATAACACACCAAGATGGAATCAGCAGGAACAGCACTAGCATCCGAGTACCTGGAGGAGCGCATACGCGAGCAGAACGACCAGATCAACCGCATCGGGACCGCCCTTCAGGACTTAATAAACACTCTGCACCGATGGGAGAACAGAGGGGCACCCACATCTCCCCCTACCTTGCCATCACCATCGGCCAGTCCGCCCATCCAAGCTCTGGAACCCAGTGGGATTCGGCTCTCGCTCCCGAGGGCGTATGATGGTACCGCTGCCGGGTGTCAGGGGTTCCTCCTGCAGGTGGAACTATACCTGGCCACCGTACACCCGGCGCCCTCGGGACACGAGAGCGTTTCCGCCCTCATCTCCTGTCTCACCGGCAAGGCGTTGGAGTGGGCCAACGCCGAATGGAGGAGGATAGACGCCGCCACGATCACATACGCGGAGTTCTCCCGCCGCTTCAGGGCTGTGTTCGACCATCCGCCTGAGGGGAAAGCGGCGGGGGAGCGTCTATTCTACCTCCGGCAGGGGAGGAGGAGCGCCCAGGAATTTGCACTGGAGTTCCGGACTCTAGCGGCTGACGCAGGGTGGAATGAGCGGGCCCTCATCGATCATTATCGTTGTAGTCTTCGGGAAGACGTCCGTCGAGAGCTGGCCTGCAGGGATACTAGTCTCACGTTCATGTCCATCCGGCTGGACACCCTGCTGGCCACCCGCGGACGTTCGAGTGGGGTTCGTCCATTACACCCTCCAGCACCTACGAGCCGAGCCCTATGGAGGGGGTGCTGGCGCTAGAGAGAAGAGGGGAAGGAGCACGAGGGGGGCCATCCCCTGCACCAACTGTGGCCGTGGAGGACACACCGCGGCCAGGTGTTGGGGAGGGTCTCCTAGGGGAGAGGACGGCAGGCCCTGCACTGGGGAGTCCTTCCAGGTGAGTAGGCGTCCCACTTACCCAGAGCTCTCTGTTGTGCACTTCTGTATACCTGTGCGATTTCCACAGGTTGCACCTCATTCCCAGCATAAGGCGCTAGTAGATTCAGGCGCAGCTGGGAATTTTGTTGATCGTAAATTTTGTTTAGAGTTAGGGATTCCCCTACTTCCGTTTGACATCCCATTTCCTGTTCATGCCCTAGATAGCCGACCGTTGGGATCGGGGTTGATCAGGGAAGTCACAGCGCCACTTAGGATGTGTACGCAGGGGGGTCATGAGGAGACTATCCAGCTATATCTTATCGACTCTCCTGCGTATCCGGTGGTGCTGGGAATTCCCTGGTTGAGTACCCATGATTCTTCTATTTCGTGGCAAGAGAGGGCTCTTAAGGAGTGGTCTGCCGAGTGTGAGAGGAGATGTTTGGGTGTTTCCGTGGGGGCGACCTCGGTGGAGAGTCCAAACCAGGTGTCCTCACTGCGCATTCCCACTGAGTATGAGGATTTGGCACTTGTGTTTAGTAAATCGAGGGCGACGCGTTTGCCTCCTCATAGACAGGGGGATTGTGCGATAGACCTCCAGGCAGGAGCAGCGCTTCCGCGGAGCCATGTGTATCCTCTGTCCCAAGAGGAGAAGAGGGCTATGGAAACTTACATAGCCAAATCTCTAAGACAAGGATACATACGGCCCTCCACTTCTCCTGCGTCCTTGAGCTTCTTTTTTGTGAAGAAAAAGGATGGAGGGTTGCGCCCGTGCATAGATTACCGTAGTCTCAATCAGATCACTGTGAAGTACAGTTATCCACTCCCTCTGATTGCGACCATGACAGAGTCTTTGCACGGAGCCCGTTTCTTCACAAAACTGGATCTCAGGAGCGCATATAACTTGGTGCGCATTAGGGAGGGCGATGAATGGAAAACGGCATTTAGAACCACCTCGGGTCATTACGAGTATCTCGTCATGCCATACGGGTTGATGAATGCTCCTTCAGTCTTCCAATCCTTCGTGGATGAGATTTTCAGGGACATGCAGGGGCAGGGTGTGGTCGTGTACATAGATGACATCCTGGTTTACTCGCCTACCCGAGACGAGCATGTAGCCCTGGTGCGTCGTGTGTTCGGTAGGCTGTTGGAGCACGACCTGTATGTCAAGGCAGAGAAATGTCTGTTTTTCCAGGAGTCGGTCTCCTTTCTAGGTTATCAGTTATCCGCGTCAGGGGTGAAGATGGAGGTTGACCGGGTGTCAGCCGTGCGTAATTGGCAAACCCCAACCACCGTGAAAGAGGTGCAGCAGTTCTTGGGTTTTGCGAATTACTACCGGAGGTTTATCCGGGGTTTTGGACAGGTGGCAGCTCCCATAACGTCTCTTCTGAAGGGGGGTCCAGTGCGATTGCAGTGGTCAGCGGAGGCAGACAGGGCATTTGGGGAGACTGAAGGCCCTGTTTACGTCGGCTCCAGTGCTTGCGCATCCGGATCCCGCCTTACCATTTCAAGTAGAGGTAGACGCTCTGAGGCTGGTATAGGGGCCGTGCTATCACAACGGTCCGGTACGCCACCTAAACTCCGCCCCTGTGCCTTCTACTCTAAAAAGCTCAGCCCGGCGGAGTGGAATTATGACGTAGGAGACAGGGAGCTGTTAGCCGTGGTTCAAGCCCTAAAGGTGTGGAGACATTGGCTTTAGGGGGGCTCAACACCCTTTTCTCATTTTGACTGACCACCGTAACCTGGAGTACATTCGGGCAGCTAGGAGACTGAACCCTCGCCAGGCTCGGTGGAACATGTTTCTAACCCGGTTTGTATTTAAAATCACGTACATCCCTGGGTCCCAGAACGGTAAGGCAGACGCCCTGTCCCGGCGGTATGACACAGAGGAGAGGTCCGTTGAGCCCACTTCCATACTGCCGGAGTCTTGTCTAGTGGCACCGGTAGTGTGGGAGGTCGATGCTGAAATCGAAGCGGGCGGTGCGTACCGACCCTAGCCCTTCACAGTGTCCGGTGGGTCGGACGTACGTTCCGCTCGAGGTTCGGGATCTACTTATTTATTGGGCTCACACGTCACCCTCCTCTGGACATCCAGGTATTGGCCGGACAGTGCACTGCCTTAGCGCTAAGTACTGGTGGCCAACGTTAGCCAGGGATGTGAGGGTTTATGTCTCCTCCTGTTCGGTGTGCGCCCAGTGTAAGGCGCCCAGACATCTGCCCAGGGGGTAAGTTACAACCCCTGCCCGTTCCACAACGACCCTGGTCTCACCTCTCGGTGGACTTTGTTACAGACCTTCCCCCCTCTCAGGGGAATACCACCATACTGGTCGTTGTGGATCGGTTCTCTAAAGCCTGTCGTCTTCTCCCAATGCCAGGTCTTCCCACTGCCTTGCAGACCGCTGAGGCACTATTCACCCACGTCTTCCGGCATTACGGGGTACCCGAGGATATAGTGTCTGATCGAGGTCCCCAGTTCACCTCCCGAGTCTGGAGAGCGTTCATGGAGCGCCTGGGGTCTCGGTGAGCCTTACCTCGGGGTACCATCCGGAGAGTAATGGGCAGGTAGAACGTGTGAACCAGGATGTGGGTAGGTTTCTGAGGTCGTATTGCCAGGGCCGCCCGGAGGAGTGGGCGAGGTATATTCCCTGGGCAGAGATGGCCCAGAACTCTCTTCGCCACTCCTCCACCAACCTAACCCCCTTTCCAATGTGTGTTAGGTTACCAGCCGGTTCTGGCACCGTGGCATCAGAGCCAGATCGAGGCCCCTGCGGTGGATGAGTGGGTAAGGCGCTCGGAGGAGACGTGGAACGCTGCACACGTCCATCTGCATCGGGCCATCCGTCGACAAAAGCGAGCGCCCGATCTCCACCGTCGTGAGGGGCCGGTGTACGCACCTGGAGATCGAGTCTGGCTCTCGACCAGAAACCTACCCCTCCGCCTGCCCTGCCGGAAGCTGGGTCGGCGGTTTGTAGGGCCCTTTAAAGTCCTGAGGAGATTGAACGAGGTGTTTTACAGGTTACTACTACCTATTGAGTATAAGAATATTAACCCCTCGTTCTAAGTGTCTCTTCTCAGGCCGGTGGTAGCTGGTCCACTCCAGGAAGGTGAGATAGCAGAGACTCCTCCGCCCCCATTACACATCGAGGGGGCTCCGGCGTACCCAGTTCGGTCCATCTTGGATTCGAGACGTCGGATGGGGGGTCTCCAACCCGGAGGAGCGGTGCTGGGTGCCGAGGAGGGACATCCTAGACCCGTCTCTACTGACTGAGTTCCACCGTAGTCACCCTACGCGGCCTGCACCGCGTCCTCCTGGTCGTCCCCGAGGCCGGGAGTCGGCGCACGGCTGGAGCCGCGCGTCAAGGGGGGGTACTGTCACGGAATCTGCCGAGGCTGCTCCTCCTCCTTGCTTGGGCAGGTTTCGGCGGTCGTCGTCCCCCCGGAGTACTAGCTGCCACCGTTGTATGTTTCTATGTTCGTTTGCTTTTGTCTGATTGTTGTACACCTGTGGTTAGTTAGCGTTGATTATGTGTCCTATAAGTTCTCGTTTTGTTAGTCATGTGTTGTGTGTTATTGAGCGTCCTGTCTTTGTGTCGGTATTGGTTTTCCCTCCTTGTGTTTTAGGAGAGGTTTTCGCACTTTGTGTGCGCTTATGTATTTTTCCTGTTTGTTTACGCCTGTGTGCGTATCGCTCGTCTCCGGGCACTTTTGCTCATATTGAATCACTAAAGACTGTTGTACGAAGCTTCTGTGTCCTGCGCCTGATTCCCGCACCTTCCACATACAGCACACCTTGACATGCACACCCAGTAGCTCTCTAGGAAGAGGGTTGGCCAACTTTGACTTAACAGGATGGAACCCAGTGACAACCTCTGAATTGTGAAAATCAATTTTATTTAATAACAAAATGACATTTGACAACATTCCTATCTGAAGATAATGTAAGACTTTTTCATAATTAGTTGTGATACTCGAATTGAAAGAAGAGTGCTACGATTCTGTAAAATCACACAGAAGTATTTGCTGAGCATGGATTCTACAGAAAGGTTTTTAACAGGGTGATCCTGGAAACAGTAAAAACAGTGGTGGATGCCAAACTCAGAGACCACCAAGCAGGGTTCTACCAAGATCTCTCTTGGAAAGAACCTTCAGACAGAAGACACAGCTGTGTTTATTGTGCTGGTGGCCACAGTGATACAATGCAGCACCCGACCTGTACTAAAACCCATTCTCTGGGGATAAACTGTATGAGAAGCTGTTTATAACCACACAACCTTTAAAACACAAATATTTTACGTACACTACCTACTCATTCAAGGGTTTTTCTTTATTTTTATTATTTTCTACATTGCAGAATAATAGTGAAGACATTAAAACTATGAAATAACACATATGGAATCACGTAGTAAACAAAAAAGTGTTTAACAAATCAAAATATATTATATTTTTGAGATTCTTCAAATAGCCACCCTTTGCCTTGATGACAGCTTTGCACACTCTTGGCATTCTCTCAACCAGCTTCACCTGGAATGCTTTTCCAACAGTCTTGAAGGAGTTCCCACACATGCTGAGCACTTGTTTGGCTGCTTTTCCTTCACTATGCGGTCCAACTCATCCCAAACAATCTCAATTGTGTTGAGGTTGGGGGATTGTGGAGGCCAAGTCATCTGATGCAGCACTCCATCACTATCCTTCTTGGTAAAATAGCCCTTACACAGCCTGGAGGTGTGTTGGGTCATTGTCCTGTTGAAAAACAAATGATAGTCCCACTAATCCCAAACCAGATGTGATGGCATATCACTGTAGAATGATGTGGCAGCCATACTCGTTAAGTGTGCCTTGAATTCTAAATAAATCAAAGACAGTGTCACCAGCAAAGCACCCCCACACCATAACTCCTCCTCCTCCATGCTTTACGGTGGGAAATACAGATGCAGAGATCATCCGCTCCTCAATTCCAATAATTTTCTTGAAAAATTAATGTTTTATCCATAACATACTAAATAAGAATATCTAGCCTATCTTCTTTGTTAATAAATCAGAGGAGAAATAGTCAATATATCAAATGCACCTCAAATAACAGGGGACAACTTATACTACATTGTGTTGCAAAATATTGACTGGCCTTGTCACTAGGTTCTGTAACAATACATGGAGTAGAATACCACAATTACTGAAATTATACATGTGACAAGCTATAGGACACAGCCATTCATCTTCCCTGGCCAAAAGACGGTGCCATTACAACACAGTTCCTTACTGCTACTACAACTGGCACTCATTATTTACATATACAAAATGTATGCATGGATGTATGTATGTATGTATGTATGTATGTATGTATGTATGTATGTATGTATGTATGTATGTATGTTTACTTGTTTATTTTGTTTGTTCATTTAGATCACCATTACCTTTTGCAGAGGCAGCAGCTATTCTTCCTGTGGTCCACAAAAAAATCACAAAACATTAGAAGTAACAAAACATTGATAGACAAGGACATTCACACAAATGTAAAATAAAACGATGTACAGCAATACAATAAATACAAATGTGTCACAATCCGGGTTAGAATCCCGGTCTCAGAAGTGTAGAGCTGGGGGTACTACCCCTTAGCCACAGAGGAGATGTTGTAGGACCCAAATGAAACACCCAAAGGCAATACTCCAGGCAAGTAGATTTAATGTTCACAAAACAGGAGGCAAAACAAAACAACTCCACGAGGGGAGAAAAACAAACTAAAGATAACTTCAAAAACTTACTAGGACCGACACGGTGAGACAAAGCAGGAGACACACAGTCAGGACGCAATAACCAAGTGACAAACAAGGGGAAAACACACAGCTAAAATACACAAGGGGGAAACAAGGCACAGGTGACCTGGATAAGCTAATTAGGACACATGAGGAAGAACTAAGGCAAAGGGGGAACACAGCTGACCTCTAGAGGCCAGGAGACAAACAGGGGAAGCAGGAAGCTGACAGGACCCCCTCCTCTAGGAACGACTCCTGACGTTCCTTCCAGAACACCCTGGCCCCAGGGTGCGAAAATCTCGGATCAACCCTGGGTCCAGGATGTCCCTGGCTGGAACCCAGGAGCGCTCCTCTGGCCCGTAGCCCTCCCAGTCCACCAGATACTGCAGAGAGTTCTGGACCCTCCGGGAGTCCAGTATCCGGCGGACTGTGTAGGCTGGCTGGCCGTCTATGATCCTGGGAGGTGGCGGGGGTCTGTGTGGGGGGCAAAAGGAGAAGACAAGACAGGTTTAAGGAGTGAAACATGAAAAGTGGGGTTAACTCTAAGGGGAGCGAGGCAGAACTAAACGATACGAAACAGGGTTAACCTTTCTAGCAATGCGGAAAGGGCCGATGTATCTCTGGGAAAGCTTCTTGGATTCGACCCGGAGGGGCAAGTTCTTAGTGGCCAACCAAACTCTCTGACCAGCTCGGAAACTAGGGGCCGTCCGGCGGTGGCGATTAGCCTGACTTTGGTATCTCTGGGAGGTCCGAAGGAGGGTACACCTGGCCTTCTTCCAGGTCCGCCTACAGCGTTGGACAAAGCGCTGGGCCGAGGGAACACCAACTTGCGCCTCTTCCTCTGGAAATAATGGAGGGTTGTAACCGAACTGGCATTCGAAGGGGGGACAATCCGGTGGCTGAGGACTGGAGGGTGTTGTGGGCATATTCAGCCCAAATGATATAGGTGGCCCAAGACGTGGGATTACTGGCCGCCATACACCGCAGGGTGGTCTCCAGATCCTGATTAATCCGTTCCGTTTGGCCATTAGACTCTGGATGGAATCCTGACGATAGGCTGGCTGTGGCCCCAATAAGCCTGCAGAAGGCCCCCAAAACCGGGACGAGATTGGGGACCTCGGTCAGAGACCACGTCCAGGGGAATGCCAAATATCCGGAAGACATGGTTCATGAGGAGCTCAGCAGTCTCCTTAGCCGAGGGCAGCTTGGGCAGGGGAATAAACCGGGCAGCCTTCGAGAAACGGTCTACCACCACAAGGATGACGGTGTTGCCCTGGGATAGAGGAAGTCCCGTAACAAAGTCCAGAGAAAGGTGTGACCATGGCCTTCGAGGAACAGGTAAGGGATGGAGCAGACCCTGGGGTCGCTGGCGTGTCGACTTTTCCCCTGGTTGCACACAGGGCAGGCCTCAACATAGACCTGCACGTCCTTCTTGATGGACGGCCACCAAAACCGCCGTCGGAGGAACTCCAGTGTGCGAGCACTGCCAGGATGGCATGTCAAGGGCGACTCATGACCCCACTGCAAGACGCGGGCCCGAACCGAGAGAGGAACGTACAGGCGACCGGCAGGACCACCGCCTGGATCGGGCTCATGGGCAAGAGCTTCCGTACCCCTCTTTCTAGTTCCCACTGAAGAGGTGCGACGATCCTAGACCTCGGAATAATCGATGCCAAGGGCTTCTCTTGTACCTCGGGAGAATAGACTCGAGACAGAGCATCCGGCTTGACGTTCTTGGTGCCAGGTCGGTAAGTCAGGAGGAACTGGAATCGATTAAAGAAAAGGGACCATCGTGCTTGCCGAGGGTTCATCCGCTTGGCCTGTTGGAGATATTCCAGGTTCTTGTGGTCTGTGAGAACCTGGAAAGGGTGCTGAGCCCCCTCAAGCCAATGGCGCCACTCTTCCAAGGCCAGTTTTACCGCAAGCAACTCTAGATCCCCCACGTGGTAGTTGCGCTCGGCCTCAGACAGGCGGCGAGACATGAAGGCACAAGGGTGTAATCTCCCATCCGCACCCCTCTGTGACAGGACGGCTCCCACCCCCACCTCTGAGGCGTCCACCTCCACCACGAAAGGTCTCTCTGGGTCAGGGGTCACCAGAATCGGAGCAGAAGTGAAGCGGCGCTTGAGATCCTCGAAGGCCCCTGCTGCTTCCCGGACCCCAGTGAATCTTGGTCCCTCCTCCCTTGGTAAGCGTCGTCAAGGGGGCTACCACCGAGCTGAAATTCTTGATGAACTTCCGATAGAAGTTAGAAAAGCCAATGAACCGTTGAACCTCCTTGACCGTGGCAGGTGTGGGCCAATCGTGGACCGCCTTGACCTTCTTGGGATCCATCTCTAGGTGCCCGGGAGTGACAATAAACCCGAGAAACTGAGTCTGAGAAACATGAAATTCACACTTCTCAGGCTTAACGTAGAGGTGATTGTCAAGGAGCCTCTGGAGAACCCGGCTAACATGCCCCTCATGTTCCTTCAGTGACCTCGAGAAGATGAGGATATCGTCCAGGTACACGAAGACGAACAGATTAAGCATATCCCGGAGAACATCATTAATCAGGGCTTGGAATACTGCGGGGGCATTGGTGAGCCCGAACGGCATCACCCGATATTCATAGTGTCCCGTGGGCGTGTTGAACGCCGTCTTCCATTCGTCTCCTGGCCGGATCCGCACGAGATGGTAAGCATTGCGGAGATCCAGCTTAGTAAAAATGGAAGCCCCTTGAAGCAGCTCAAAAGCAGTGGCCATGAGAGGAAGAGGGTATCGATTCCGAACCGTGATCTTGTTGAGTCCCCGGTAATCAATACAAGGCCTCAGACCCCCGTCTTTCTTTTCAACAAAAAGAAGCCCGCCCCAGCCGGGGAAGTAGAGGCATAGATGAGGCCGGCTGCCAAGGACTCCTTAATGTAGGTGTCCATAGCTGCGTGCTCGGGGGAGGACAAGGAAAAGATCCGACCTCTAGGAGGGCAGCACCCAGGGAGTAGATCAATGGCACAGTCATAGAGTGCGATGAGGCGGTAAGGCAGTAGCCCGGGCCTTGCTGAACACTGCCTTGAACCGATGGTAAACACTGGGGACTCGGGAGACGTCAACAGACTCTTGAAACTGGGTACTAGGGGCTGAGGAACTCTGAAGCAGGCAGGTGAGTTGGCAAGTGGGACCCCAGCTAAGAATGGTGCCAGTAGGCCAGTCGATCTGGGGATTATGTCTGCATAGCCAAGGGTGACCCAGGATAATAGGATACTCGGGAGAGTCAATGAGATAGAAGGTCTCCTCCTGCTGGTGTTGAGAGATGGTAAGTCGCAGGGACTGAGTCGCCTCAGTAACTTTTCCTGGTTCCAGAGGTCTGCCATCTAAGGCTGTAACTGCCTGGGGTTGAGGAAGTAGTTGGGTAGGGATCTTAAGTTCCTTAGCCAAGGTTACATCCATAAAATCACCTGCGGCACCGGAATCGATCATAGCCTGGACCCGATGCTGGTGGCCCTCCCAGGACAGAGTGGCTGGAATAGCTAGGACCGCGTTAGTAGGAGGAGCTCTAATTTTCCCCATCACAACCCTCCTGTAGCTGGGCGGGGACAGGCGTTTCGAAGCTCGGGGCAAGTGGAGCGGAAGTGGCCGGCAACCCCGCAGTAGAGGCACCGACGCTCCCTCATGCGACGTTCCCTTTCGTTGGAAGAAAGCCTGGAACGGCCTAACTGCATGCTCTCCGGGGAATCCTGGGGCAGTTCAGGAGCCGGGGCAGCTCTGAATGACAGAGTCCAAACAGGAGAAACAGAGCTGCTCAGAGGAACTTGGGACTGACACCTGACGGCGAGCCGTTCTCCGCTCTCTTAGACGATTGTCCAGGCGGATGGCCAAGGCTATGAGGGACTCGAGATCTTCAGCTGGTTCACGGGTGGCTAACTCATCTTGAAGGGGGCTCAGATAACCCTCCCTGAAAGCAGACCCTCAGCGCTTCATCATTCCATCCGCTCCTTGCTGCCATGGTTCGGAACTCAATGGCAAAATCTGCCGTGCTTCGGGGGGCCCCTGACGGAGAGACAGTAGGCGCTTGGAAGCCTCCCGCCCACTGACAGGATGATCGAACACCCGCTTGAACTCTTCTACAAATGCAGCGTGGGAGTCACAACAGGCCTCCTGGGACTGCCACACCGCAGAGGCCCAGGCGAGCGCCTTGTCTGAAAGAAGGGTAATGAGGTAGGCAATCTTGGAACGGTCTGTGGGAAAACTTGAGGGTTGGAGCTCGAAGGTGAGGGAGCATTGGGTGAGGAAACCCTGGCAAGAGCTTGGATCCCCAGAAAAGGGCTTGGGAGGTGGTAGTCGGGGCTCCGCCAACCGAGAAGGCCTGTCGTCACTGGGAGGTGACCGGGGGAAGGGGGAGGACCAAGGAGGCGTTCAAAGAGCTGGTGAAGGGAACTCATCATTTCGGCCAGGAGTTGAGAATGTCTAGCCATCAGCTCCTCTTGTCGGCTGAGAACGGCTTCATGGCGCTGGAAAGAAGCCTCATGTCGAATGATCACCGCCAACAGGTCCTGGGAACTGAGTGTTTCTGGGTCCATGATTGACTTGGTTATTCTGTCACAATCCGGGTTAGAATCCCGGTCTCAGAAGTGTAGAGCTGGGGGTACTACCCCTTAGCCACAGAGGAGATGTTGTAGGACCCAAATGAAACACCCAAAGGCAATACTCCAGGCAAGTAGATTTAATGTTCACAAAACAGGAGGCAAAACAAAACAACTCCACGAGGGGAGAAAAACAAACTAAAGATAACTTCAAAAACTTACTAGGACCGACACGGTGAGACAAAGCAGGAGACACACAGTCAGGACGCAATAACCAAGTGACAAACAAGGGGAAAACACACAGCTAAAATACACAAGGGGAAACAAGGCACAGGTGACCTGGATAAGCTAATTAGGACACATGAGGAAGAACTAAGGCAAAGGGGGAACACAGCTGACCTCTAGAGGCCAGGAGACAAACAGGGGAAGCAGGAAGCTGACACAAATGTAACGTACGGATGGATAGATGTGCATATATTATGAGTACAATATGCATATAGAATGCATCCAGTGACGTGTCAAACACCTGTCTTTGTAGCACAGACAGTACAAAATTAACACCCTCCCTCTGCTATATCATAGACCTGTTCTGACACAAGCTTCATCACCACAACCACCCTGTCTGTCAATAACCAGACAGACACCGTATATACAACAGAGAAACATGCTTCTTACATCCCTCCTCCTCCTGGCATTCCTGCAATATAAGTGTGTGGGGGGATTTTAGTCTCTTTGAATACAGGACACAAAACATTGTGTTAGTCAGTTGTTTTGCGATTGTGTTAGTCAGTTGTTTTCCCATTGTGTTAGTTAGTTGTTTTCCCATTGTGTTAGTCAGTTGTTTTACCATTGTGTTAGTCAGTTGTTTTACCGTTGTGTTAGTCAGTTGTTTTACCATTGTGTTAGTCAGTTGTTTTGCCATTGTGTTAGTCAGTTGTTTTGCCATTGTGTTAGTCAGTTGTTTTGCTATTGTGATATAGTTTTTGATGAAGGCCTTTCATCCCTCTTTCTCTACACTCCCATCTCTTTCAGGTATACATTTACATTTTACATTTACGTCATTTAGCAGACGCTCTTATCCAGAGTGACTTACAAATTGGTGCATTCACCTTATAGCCAGTGGGATAACCACTTTACAATATGTTTTTTTTTTCTTTCTTTGGGGTGGGGTAAGCGGGGGTAGAAGGATTACTTTTCCTATCCCAGTTATTCCTTAAAGAGGTGGGGTTTCAAGTGTCTCCGGAAGGTGGTGAGTGACTCCGCTGTCCTGGCGTCGTGAGGGAGCTTGTTCCACCATTGGGGTGCCAGAGCAGCGAATAGTTTTGACTGGGCTGAGCGGGATCTGTGCTTCCGCAGAGGTAGACGGACGGGCTGCGGCATTCTGGATGAGTTGTTGGCGTTTAATGGCACAGGCAGGGAGCCCAGCCAACAGCGAGTTGCAGTAATCCAGACGGGAGATGACAAGTGCCTGGATTAGGACCTGTGCCGCTTCCTGTGTAAGGCAGGGTCGTACTCTCCGAATGTTGTAGAGCATGAACCTACAGGATCGGGTCACCGCCTTGATGTTAGCGGAGAACGACAGGGTGTTGTCCAGGGTCACGCCAAGGCTCTTCGCACTCTGGGAGGAGGACACAACGGAGTTGTCAACCGTGATGGCGAGATGATGGAACGGCAGTCCTTCCCCCGGGAGGAAGAGCAGCTCCGTCTTGCCGAGGTTCAGCTTGAGGTGGTGATCCGTCATCCACACTGATATGTCTGCCAGACATGCAGAGATGCAATTCGCCTCCTGGTTATCAGAAGGGGGGAAAGGAGAAGATTAGTTGTGTGTCGTCTGCGTAGCAATGATAGGAGAGGCCATGTGAGGATATGACAGAGCCAAGTGACTTGGTGTATAGCGAGAATAGGAGAGGGCCTAGAACTGAGCCCTGGGGGACACCAGTGGTGAGAGCACGTGGTGCGGAGACAGATTCTCGCCACGCCACTTGGTAGGAGCGACCGGTCAGGTAGGACGCATTAGTTATACACAGCATTAGTTTGACCTCCTCCCCTGCTCAACTGAAAGCTCCTGGAGAGTCAGTGAAACTATCTTGCCAAATCTCTGGCTATGGCCTGACGGACTATGGTACAGGTTGGATATGACAGCAGCCATGGAAAACACTGGAGTGGATTGGGATCATCTGGGCCAGTGGATCCATCAACTCTGGAGCCTCTTTTAAGAGCAGATTCACCATCTCCAGAGACAGTAGTAATGTACTGTACTTAGACATCACCAGTCTGCAGGCTGAGGGCACAGCTGTGTATTATTGTGCAAAAACTGGAGGCACAGTGCAACAGCTCAATGGAAGACCTGTACAAAAACATCATACTAACATACAGCCTACTGTAAGAACAACAGAGTATGATAGAATGACAGCTTTAAGAGCTAAATGTTCAAAATCACAAACAGTGAAATTCAATATACAACAAATACACAGCAAATTGTTCTGTCGATTTTTCAATGTGAAAGTTGCACAGTGTTGATTTCTAAACTATTTGACTCTAAATGGAACACTCTATGGTCATAAATGCAACACTCCCAGAGTTAAGTTAACCCTCATGAATGAAATAAGCCATTATTTTTATTTTTTTGTAAAGGGTAAAACATTATGAGTCCTATGGCTGTTTTTGTAAACATTCTATAGAGTCCCTTCCCTATAATTGATATAATTGAAGTGTCAAAAGTCAATATGGTTCACAGAGTTTTCTGAAATGTTTTATTGAGAGGGCTAAGTTATTATGATATACTTTTTTAAATGTCCTATGGCTGTTTTTCTAAACATTCTATAGTATAGAGTTCCATCCCATAAGTGAAGCGTCAAAAGTCAATATGGTTCCCAGAGATTTCTGAAACTCCCAACCCTGTCATACTGTACCTGCCTTCTTATGCAAATTACCTATAGCTCCTCTCTTTCATTCTCTTCCTCTGCCTTATATAAACAGTCTCTCTTTGTGAATCACATCTCTCTCTCTGAGTCCTGGAGAGTAAAGAAGGTAAACTTCAGCTTCAACACAAACCATGTTCCATGCATCCCTGCTGCTGCTGGCAGCTGCCTCCTGTGAGTTCTCTGGATTTAAAGCAAGTTTATGATTAATAAATTGGCCCATTAGGTTAATGATTTTGTTTTGACAACATGTGTGCTTTCTTTCAACAGGTGTTCAGGGTCAGACATTGACTGAGTCTGGACCAGTAGTTAAAACGCCTGGAGAATCACACAAACTGACCTGTACAGCTTCTGGGTTCACATTCAAGGACTACTGGATGGGTTGGATAAAACAGGCTCCTGGGCAAGGACTGGAATGGATTGGTTATATACATGGTACTACTGCTTACTACTCCCAGTCAGTCCAGGGTAGATTCACCCTCTCCAGAGACGACTCCAGCAGTAAGCTGTACCTTCAGATGAACAGCCTGAAGAGTGAGGACACAGCAGTGTATTACTGTGCCCGATACACACAGTGGAGAGAGCGGTGGGAGAGCTGTACAAAATCCACTTCCCCATTCAGTACAAGCTATCTCAGTTCAAAAGTTTTGAGCACAAAATGGTCAGCCATGGATATACACTTTCCATAATCCCTTGTTGGATATTAGGAATAGAAAAATGCAAGCACATATCCATATCATGTTATTCCCATAGGGTGTTTTTCCTAACCGTATTAAAGAGTTCCTTCTAATATAAGAGTAGGTTCACTACATACAGATCCTATTAAATCACTAGAGGGGTTATATCAGAAATCCTAAAAGTTCCATAATGGGGAGAAAATGGCAACCTTCTTGGTCAGGGAGAAATTCAAAACCAGTCTAATTGGAATGAATGGCAGTAGAGGCATGGGTGATGCATTTTCTGCTTTGACTTATGCAGGGGAAAAAAAGTAAGGCATGTGATGTATCATACATTGTGTAATGGGATTATAGTCAACCTAAAATATTGTCATATTATCATAAATACAGTTTATATGGGGTTTATACCAAACTTTCTGTATAAATAGCCTCTAAAAATATAAACAGAACATAAATGTCTCAGTTTCTGTTTTCTTGGAAAGCTGTGAGTGCTATTTATTATATGATATAATATCAGTAGTTGTTGCATTTCCAACTTGTCTAAATCCTATCATTAACTGATTTGAGCCAGTGTATGGCTGTGGATTGACAGCGATGTTTGAATGGAATGTTGGCATATTGGCAGTTAATTTGAAAAATTGATGAAATCCTTCCTCTAAAACTGGCTGGTTCCAAGCTAACACACATACAGTGCAGATAGATTACTCACATTCATTGTTTTACAAAATATCTTATCACAGCACTGGCAAAACAAAGTTGACAAAGTCCTTGACCAACATGGCTGACCTGTGGCCCATCATCAGAAGGTTAATGTCCATTCAAGTATTCTAAATCCTAATGCTATGCTATGGTTCACTACCTCTCTGTATAGTTCTCTGTATAACAAAATATACAGGGGCCTTCTCACAATTCATTGTTGTGATACATATTGGAAAACTGTATGAAACATAGTATCAGTCAAAAGCCTCTAATCTAATATTATCCACCACCAATCATTTACACAACGGAGTTGTCAACCGTGATGGCGAGATCATGGAACGGGCAGTCCTTCCCCGGGAGGAAGAGCAGCTCCGTCTTGCCGAGGTTCAGCTTGAGGTGGTGATCCTTCATCCACACTGATATGTCTGCCAGACATGCAGAGATGCGATTCGCCACCTGGTTATCAGAAGGGGGAAAGGAGAAGATTAGTTGTGTGTCGTCTGCGTAGCAATGATAGGAGAGGCCATGTGAGGATATGACAGAGCCAAGTGACTTGGTGTATAGCGAGAATAGGAGAGGGCCTTGAACTGAGCCCTGGGGGACACCAGTGGTGAGTGCACGTGGTGCGGAGACAGATTCTCGCCACGCCACTTTGTAGGAGCGACCGGTCAGGTAGGACGCATTAGTTATACACAGCATTAGTTTGACCGCCACATCTGGAGGAAACCTGGCACCATCCCTACGGTGAAGCATAGTGGTGGCAGCATCATGCTGTGGGGATGTGTTTCAGCGGTAGGGACTGGGAGACTAGTCAGGATCAAGTGAAAGATGAACGGAGCAAAGTACGGAGGGAGCCTTGATGAAAACCTCTCCAGAGTGCTCAGGACCTCAGACTGGGGCTTAAGTTCAACTTCCAACAGGACAACGACCCTATGGACACAGCCAAAACAATGCAGGAGTGGCTTCGGGACAAGTCTCTGAAAGTGTTTAAAAAAAAAATAATATTCTCCATAGACATGAGGGTTGACAGGATTGTACTGTACAAACACTGACTGCATTCTGGACCCATATGGGAGAACATTTCACTGCTATCAATTTGAATGGTCATATTTTCATCTTCATTTTGAGCATGTTCTCCATTCCATTATTGGTTCTTATTCTGCTATTGTGTCCTATGTTTCTAATTTCGTATTGATTCCTACTGTGCTGTTTTTAGCCAAATTGTTAATTGACAATCATGTTTAATTTTCTGACATGCCTGTCTCTATAAATATACAGTGTAGCCTCCTTTAAAGGTGGTCTATCCTGCCATTAAAGATGTAACGATCATGGTTATCCAGACATATAGCTTTATTTATAGGAGGTATGGACATTCTGATACAAAACCCATGCCCTGTTAAGTAGAACCAATGAATGTTGAACAGGTAGAGACTTGTTAACTAAACTTAAGGCCCAGTCTATCCTGTCTCAGGTGCCAGACTTATTATGGACAGAGCACTCCATCTACAGTGGACTATTACTTTTCAAACAGTTATTATGCTTTAAGACATGCAAATATACAGAAAGGATGAAAATGCAGATGTTTTCAGCTACAGTTGTGGTCTGTAGCACCATCAAGGACTATTCTCCGATGACGTAGACCCTCTGAGAAAACTGAACCAGGAGAACTTTACCTCGTCAGAATCGGATTTTCTGGGCCTGAGATATTGAAACTGTAATGTCATATTTAAGAGGTAAAATGTACAAGTAGCCAAATACTCACAGATTCTGACCAAATTGACTGAACATATAAACTGACTATTTAATCGTACATACTTAGAGTATGGAATAAACATATTTATGGTTACTTTTATTATGCTTTAAGTCACACTGAAACAGCATATTTTCCATCATTTTGGTCAAACTGTATGAGAAGTAACTATTAATACATCCATTCCATAGTCTAAGGGTTTATGTTTGATAATCCATTCCGTTCCACACAGGCCCTGCTCTCCTTTTATCAGTTGTGTCTGTTTCTCTCACACACCCCACCCTCTCTCTCTTCCCGTCTGTGACCCTCACAGCTGTGTGGCACCACACTTGGTGAACTCCAGTCTGTCACCTGGGTGTTTCAGGGTCCCAGTTTAGCATCTCTGATGATTCAGATAGACAGTTAAAGCAGTTAAGTAGCCCTGGGACTGCAGGGACTGTCCCTATAAACTTTCATGATCTAATTCTCACTACCTTGTTTCAGCTGAGGAGAAACAGCCTTTTGCATAAGCCAGCTGGTGGCTGGTTACCATACAATGTTTCAACCACATGAACACGATTTGCATTTGGTTTGAATAAATGATGAGAAGGATCAACGAATCAGACAATTGAATCGCTATTACACGTATATTACAGGCAGTTATCAACAGTTATATTAATTATATTATTTAATATTTTCAGTCATTCACTGTTACTCATCACACACAATGTTATTGACAGACCATATTCATGGTTTGTGTTTGGTAATAAATATAACACACTTTTCAAGAATTGCACTGAACAATGAGTCCTTAACTAAAATAACACATTTCTCTGTGTGGTTTCTCATAGCTGTTCTGGGCACCTCCACCTAAATACATTACTATGTCTTCATTGTATTTATATATAGGGGAGAGAGTTTAAGAATGTGTTTTATAAGGCTTGTCTATCAAAATGAGTGTTGGGTGCAATAGTTCAAAGCTACCCAAGCATGACTTCTACCCAGGATGCACCTGTACTCTCTCCCCTATATGTAATTATATATAGGGGAGAGAGTTTAAGAATGTGTTTTATAAGGCTTGTCTATCAAAATGAGTGTTGGGTGCAATAGTTCAAAGCTACCCAAGCATGACTTCTACCCAGGATGCACCTGTACTCTGATAAAGCCATTTCCCTGATATAGTAACCTAAAAAGGACCAATGTACAAAGTGCAGTAATATATATATATATATTACTGCACTTTTTATATTGGTCTTACAATATATATACAGTTGAAGTCGGACATTTCAATACACTTAGGTTGGAGTCATTAAAACTCGTTTTTCAACCACTCCACAAATTTCTGGTTAACAAACTATAGTTTTGGCAAGTCGGTTACGACATCTACTTTGTGCGTGACACAAGTAATTTTTCCAACAATTGTTTACAGACAGATTATTTCACTTATAATTCACTGTTTCAAAATTTCAGTGGGTCAGAAGTTTACATACACTAAGTTGACTGTGCCTTTAAACAGCTTGGAAAATTCCAGAAAATTATGTCATGGCTTTAGAAGCTTCTGATAGGCTAATTGACACCATTTGAGTCAATTGGAGGTGTACCGGTGGATGTATTTCAAGGCCTACCTTCAAACTCAGTGCCTCTTTGCTTGACATTATGGGAAAATCAAAAGAAATCAGCCAAGACCTCAGAAAAAAAATTGTAGACCTCCACAAGTCTGGTTCATCCTTGAGCAATTTCCAAACACCTGAAGGTACCACGTTCATCTGTACAAACAAGAGTACGCAAGTATAAACACCATGGGACCACGCAGCCGTCATACCGCTCAGGAAGGAGACGCGTTCTGTCTCCTAAAGATGAACGTATTTGGGTGCGAAAAGTGCAAATCAGTCCCAGAACAACAGCAAAGGACATTGTGAAGATGCTGGAGGAAACAGGTACAAAAGTATCTACAGTATATCCACAGTAAAACGAGCCCCTATATCGACAAAACCTGAAAGGCCGCTCAGCAAGGAAGAAGCCACTGCTCCAAAACCACCATTAAAAAGCCAGACTACGGTTTGCAACTGCACATGGGGACAAAGATCTTACTTTTTGGAGAAATGTCCTCTGGTCTGATGAAACAAAAATAGAACTGTTTGGCCATAATGACCATCGTTATGTTTGGAGGAAAAAGGGGGTGCTTGCAAGCCGAATAACACCATCCCAACCGTGAAGCACGGGGGTGGCAGCATCATGCTGTGGGGGTGCTTTGCTGCAGGAGGGACTGGTGCACCTCACAAAATAGATGGCATCATGAGGAAGGAAAATTTTGTGGATGTATTGAAACAACATCCCAAGACATAAGTCAGGAAGTTAAAGCTTGGTCACAAATGGGTCTTCCAAATGGACAATGACCCCAAGCATATTTCTAAAGTTGTGGCAAAATGGCTTAAGGACAACAAAGTCAAGGTATTGGAGTGGCCATCACAAAGCCCTTACCTCAATCCTATAGAAAATGTGTGGGCAGAACTGAAAAAAGCGTGTGCGAGCAAGGAGGCCTACAAACCTGACTCAGTTACACCAGCTCTGTCAGGAGGAATGGGCCAAAATTCACCCAACTTATTGTGGGAAGCTTGTGGAAGGCTACCCGACACGTTTGACCCAAGTTAAACAATTGAAAGGCAATGCTACCAAATACTAATTGAGTGTATGTAAACTTCTGACCCACTGGGAATGTGATGAAATAAATAAAAGCTGAAATAAATAATTCTCTCTACTATTATTCTGACATTTCACATTCTTAAAATAAAGTGGTGATCCTAACTCACCTAAGACAGGGAATTTTTACTAGGATTAAATGTCAGGAATTGTGAAAAACTGAGTTTAAATGTATTTGGCTAAGGTTTATGTAAACTTCCGACTTCAACTGTATATATATATAAAAAAACTAACAACATTGCATGACATAAGTATTTGATCACCTACCAACCAGTAAGAATTCCGGCTCTCACAGACCTGTTAGTTTTTCTTTAAGAAGCCCTCCTGTTCTCCACTCATTACCTGTATTAACTGCACCTGTTTGAACTCGTTACCTGTATAAAAGACACCTGTCCACACACTCAATCAAACAGACTCCAACCTCTCCACAATGGCCAAGACCAGAGAGCTGTGTAAGGACATCAGGGATAAAATTGTAGACCTGCACAAGGCTGGGATAGGCTACAGGACAATAGGCAAGCAGCTTGGTGAGAAGGCAACAACTGTTGGCGCAATTATTAGAAAATGGAAGAAGTTCAAGATGACGGTCAATCACCCTCGGTCTGGGCCTCCATGAAAGATCTCACCTCGTGGGGCATCAGTGATCAAGAGGAAGGTGAGGGATCAGCCCATAACTACACGGCAGGACCTGGTCAATGACCTGAAGAGAGCTGGGACCACAGTCTCAAAGAAAACCATTAGTAACACACTACGCCGTCATGGATTAAAATCCTGCAGCGCACGCAAGTTCCCCTGCTCAAGCCAGCATATGTCAAGGCCCGTCTGAAGTTAGCCAATGACCATCTGGATGATCCAGAGGGGGAATGGAAGAAGGTAATGTGGTCTGATGAGACAAAAATAGAGCTTTTTGGTCTAAACTCCACTCGCCGTGTTTGGAGGAAGAAGAAGGATGGGTACAACCCCAAGAACACCATCCCAACCGTGAAGCATGGAGGTGGAAACAACATACTTTGGGGATGCTTTTCTGCAAAGGGGACAGGACGACTGCACCGTATTGAGGGGAGGATGGATGGGGCCATGTGATCGCGAGATCTTGGCCAACAACCTCCTTCCCTCAGTAAGAGCATTGAAGATGGAGTCGTGGCTGGGTCTTCCAGCATGACAACGACCCGAAACACACAGCCAGGGCAATTAAGGAGTGGCTTCGTAAGAAGCATCTCAAGGTCCTGGAGTGGCCTAGCCAGTCTCCAGACCTGAACCCAATAGAAAATCTTTGGAGGGGAGCTGAAAGTCCGTATTGCCCATCGACAGCCCCAAAACCTGAAGGATCTGGAGAAGGTCTGATGTAGGAGTGGGCCAAAATCCCTGCTGCAGTGTGTGCAAACCTAGTCAAGACCTACAGGAAACGTATGATCTCTGTAATTGCAAACAAAGGTTTCTGTACCAAATATTAAGTTATGCTTTTCTGATGTATCAAATACTTATGTCATGCAATAAAATGCAAATTAATTACTTAAAAATCATACAATGTGATTTTCTGTTTTTTTGTTTTAGATTCCGTCTCTCACAGTTGAAGTGTACCTATGATAAAAAAAATACAGACCTCTACAGCTTTGTAAGTAGGAAAACCTGCAAAATTGGCAGTGTATCATATGCTTGTTCTCCCCCACTGTATAGAAGTCACCATAGAGAATTCCTAACAGCATGGTGTATCTGAAGCCATCTGGTCTGAGAGCAGAGGACTCTGCTGTGTATTACTGTGCAGGACAGACACAGTGGTGTGATTGATAGGAGGATCTGTACAAAAAACCCCTCAGAGAATCTAACTGGCAGCTGAGTCAACAGAGGGCAGTAGGGTATCAGTACAGTAGACTAAACTGCACACAAAACAACCAGTAAACCATCAACTGAACTACTATTAACATGAGCATTGCCCTATAGGCAAGAGTAGAAAGTTATAAAAGTATCACTCCACAATACATACTAATACATTAATTGACAATACAAACTGCAGAGTTAACAACCAAATTGTGGACTACTGAGAATTTTGAGACATTGTAGGCAATCATATGCAAACATAGTACAGTATGTAATTCGGTATCAGCTATAATAAATTATAAAACGGTTGTTTGGATCTTGGATGCTGATTGGACAAGCAGCTGCCCAAGCCGTGCTGTATTGGCCGTCACAGACATACCAATGCCTGCTGACAGTTCCACCTGAAAATTATCACTGCACCTCCATAATAATATTATGCTGTCTGCATCACGTCTTGTATTTATCTCAACTTGCACATTATTTCCCCTTGCTTCCAGTCAAGCATTTAGTCTGGTATAGCGTTGGTTAATATAAGCCTAGCTGTCTGCCTATCAGACCTCTGAAGATTTGTTTCACTTTTGAAATGCGAACTCCCCTGTAGAGAGAATGGTCGCATTCCCCTGCTAAGACGTTGCATGTGGCACGCAACCAATGGTCGACTGTGTCATTGACTGACAGATTGCCATAGAGATCCTATTAAATTACAAATTCCTACTTCTATGCAAATTGCTATAACATACAATGTGGTTAGCTGATAGGTAAAATATCTATCCAGGTGTTGTAAGATTTGGCAGGCGTCAGCAACGCATTGGCTATGGCGTCGGGCTGTACAACACCATTTATCTGTGACTGTATTCAGCACATAGCACAGCCTCTTTTGGCTTATCGCTTAATTACATCATCTATACACATGTATGCAGAAACAAAACAAAGTACAGGCTATGTGAGGTGTTGAATCTCATTAAGCTGTGTTCATTCATGAGAGAAAGTATAAATGTAAAACAGACTCTTTTTTATTTTTTATTATTGATTTTGCTTAACTGCCCCCTTGGAAACATGTCCTGTGAATACTAGTGTACTGTTTTTGTCACCCATGCCTTTTATGTATATAATTTTCAATACATGTTAATTGTTTCCTTGACAAATTGATGTCTATATAGTATATGCCATTTAAATTAACGTTACAATTAAATGAAATCATGAAAGTTACCAATATTTCATGAAATCATTAAGGTCATCATGTTCCCCACAATTCCTTCAGACCTTGAGTCAGTTATGTGTGTGGTGAGTAGGGCCTGAAGTTTTTTTTGAATAAGTGACCTGATCAGGAAAAACTCTGTTCCTGGTCAGTTCATGTGATAGAGGACAACTCCTGGCCCTACTTATGAGCCATAAATTAACTTATCAGCCCCTCCCTCATGACATCATGATGTAAATCCAGATCCCTCAGAGTTCATATATATTTATGTTCTGCTGCTGACTTGTTGTCTTGTTGTCTTGTGTGGAGCAGCTGAGTTCATATATCCACCCTCAGTATGATGGGAAAACTCTACCTTCTGATGCTCTCTCTCTGTCTGCCCTGTGAGTTCTGCAGTACTTAATCAGCTGTTCTTCGTGGGAATGACTGAACATGGACAATGTTTTTTGTAAACTCTCTTCTCTTGCTTTCCTTAATTTTTTTGCTGCTTTCCTTTCCTCTAACTCATTCTTCATATTTCTTTCTCTCTCTCCATCAGGTTTAAATGGCCAGAGTCTGGAGTCCATTCCCTCCAGTTCAGTCCTGAAAAAGCTTGGAGAAACTATCAGTCTGTCCTGTAAGATATCTGGATTCACCTTTGACAGCCACTACACACACTGGATACGACAGCCAGCTGGAAAATCTTTGGAATGGATGGGTTATTCTGGAAAAGGCCTAGGTAACCATGCTAAAAGTTTTGAAGGACGTATGGAAACGACCAAAGATAATTCCAACAGCATGATGACTCTGACACTGTCTGGTCTGAGAGCAGAGGACACTGCTGTGTATTACTGTGCACGAGAGACACAGTGGTGTGAGTGAGTGGAGGATCTGTACAAAAACCCTCAGAGAATCTAACTGGCAGCAGAGTCAACAGAGGGCAGTAGAGCATCAGTACAACAGTATCACGTCTACTGAAGTATAATATTCCCCTGAGAGCCAAAATAACAGAACTACTTGTACATCAAGACAAGGTACATAGACTATATGACCAAAAGTATGTGGACACATTTGTCAAACATCTCATTCAGTCACTGTGTTCTTGGGGACCTTCAATGCTGCAGACATTTTTTGGTACCCTTGCCCAGATCTTTGCCTCGACTCAGGCTATAAATTAGAGTATTTATAGCTTGCACAGTTATTTAAAAACAAATCCCCTACTGATATCCCTATTAATTATACAGTATATATCCTCTCCTCATACAAATTTCACCTAGCCCCCTTCTCCCTCTACCTCCTCCTTATATAAAACCTCTTTGTATCTGAGAGTTCTAGTACGTCCCCTGAGTCCTGGAGAGTAGAGAAGAACAGCTCCCACCAGTTCAGCTTCAACACAAACCATGTTCCCTGCATCTCTGTTGCTGCTGTTGATAGCTGCATCCTGTGAGTTTATTTTGTAAAAAGGTTTATGGTGAATAGATTGACTAATTAAGTTTTAGATTCCGTTTTTAACAACATCTATGATTTCTTTCAACAGGTGTTCATGGAGTCTGGACCGGTAGCTCAAAAGCCTGGAGAATCCCACCAACTGACCTGTACAGCCTCTGGGTTCACATTCAGTAACTATAGCTTGGCTTTAATATTGCAGATAGATTTTGGGTTCTATCAATTTAATTGTTTGCATCATTTCTAATCCCCTTACTTAAAAAAAAAAAAAGTCCAATAAATGTTTTAATAGCTAAATGTTCACAAGCACCGCCATACATTTGTTTTTACAAGAATAACTTGATTCATACAGTATAGGATTACCAATAATAAGAAAACAATGTTTAACCATTCTAGAGTTTCATCTCCCTTAAGTGTAGTGTTAGAAACGGACACATTATCACATACTTTCCCCCCATTTTGCACTGATATTCCCAGTCCTTTTATACATGATTATCTTCATTACTCAAATGTGATCTTACCTCTCTCTCCCTCTCCCTCTACCAATCCCTTATATAAACATTCTCTATATGTGTGTCCTAGTATGTCCCTCTGAGCCCTGGAAAGTAGAGAAGAGCAGCTCCCACCAGTTCAGCTTCAACATAAATAATATTCCCTGCATCTCTGCTGCTGCTACCTCCTGTGAGTCTTTTTGGATTTTTAAAAGTTGATGTACTTAAGTTCTGGTGAATAAATTGCCCCATTAGGTTTTAGATTCTGTTTCGACAATATGTGTTATGATCTTTCAACAGGTGTTCATGGTCAGACACTGACTGAGTCTGGACCAGTGGTTAAAAATCCTAGAGAATCCCACAAACTGACTTGTACAGCTTCTGGCTTCACATTCAGTAGCTATGAGATGAGCTGGATCAGACAGGCTCCTGGGAAAGGACTGGAGTGGATTGCTTATAGTTATAGTACTGCTACATATTACTCCCAGTCAGTCCAGGGTAGATTTACCCTCTCCAGAGATGACTCCAGCAGTAAGCTGTACCTACAGATGAACAGTCTAAAGAGTGAGGACACAGCAGTGTATAACTGTGCTAAAGAGTCACAGTGGTTAAACTAATGGGAGTAGCTGTACAAAAAACACTTCCACATTCAGCACAGACAACCTCATTTATTTTTGATGAATGATTTAATAGCAACATGTTCACAAGCACCACCTTACATTTGTTTTTAAAATAATAACTTGATTCATACAGTATAGGATTACCAATAATAAGAAAACAAAGTTTAACCAAAACTGACACATTATCACATAATTTCCCCCATTTTGCACTGATATTCCCAGTCTTTTATACCTGATTATCATTATGCAAATGTAATCTTAACCCTCTCTCTCCCTCTCCATTATATAAACAGTCTCTCTATGTATGTTAGACCTAGTATGTCCATCTGAGTCCTGGAGAGTAGAGAAGAGCAGCTCCCACCAGTTCAGCTTCAACACAAACCATGTTCCCTGCTTATCTGCTGCTGCTGCTTGTAGCTGTTGTGTGTGAGTGTCTATATGGGGACAGGCACAATAAGGAAAACTGGATCAGACTTTAATGTAATGCAAAAATCATGTTACTTGGATTTGCAATATTGATCATTTTTTCCTTTCAACAGGTGTACAGAGTTATGAACTCACTCAGCCAGCCTCTATGACTGTCCAGCCCGGTCAACCACTGACCATCTCCTGTAAGGTCTCTTATTCAGTTACTAGCTTTTATACAGCTTGGATTCGACAGCCTGCACAGAAAGAACTGGAGTGGATTGGATATATTGAAAGTGGTGGAAGCACAGTTTATAAAGATTCACTGAAAAACAAGTTCAGCATCACCAGAGACACTTCCAGCAACACGTTGTTTTTAACAGGACAGAGTCTGCAGACTGAAGACACAGCTGTCTATTACTGTGCTCGCCTCCACAGTACACAAACCAGCAGCAGACCTGTATTAAAACTCACTCCTCCCTGAACAGTTTAAATTATAAACTGTATATCTACCAGAAGGGGGCGATCTGAGTCAATATAAAACTCAGACTTCCTGTGAAACAATATTTCTACAATACTTACAACATAAAGTTTGTTCATGACATGAAACAGGTTAAGCATGAGAAAAACTTGGCACACAGGTATTTTTTTTAGTTTCTCCCATTCTTCTCTGCAGATCCTATTAAGCTCTGTCAGGTTGGATGGGGAGCAACGCTGTACAGCTATTTTCACGTCTCTCCAGAGATGTTCGATCGGGTTCAAGTCCGGGCTCTGGCTGGGCCACTCAAGGACATTCAGAGACTTGTCCCGAAGCCGATCCTGCGTTGTCTTGGCTGTGTGCTTAGGGTCGTTGTCCTGTTGGAAGGTGAACTTTTGTCCCAGTCTGAGGTCTTGAGCGCTCTGGAGCAGGTTTTCATCAACGATCTCTCTGTACTTTGCTCCGTTCATCTTTCCCTCGATCCTGACGAGTCTTCCAGTCCCTGCCACTGAAAAACATCCCCACAACATGAGTCAGCCACCACTCTGTTTCACCGTAGGGATGGTGCCAGGTTTCCTCCACACGTGACGCTTGGTATTCAGGTCAAATAGTTAAATCTTGGTTTCATTAGACCAGAGAATCTTTAGGTGCCTTTTGGCAAACTTCATGGAGCTTCTCTACCATAAAGGGCCAGATTGGTGGAGGGCTGCAGAGATGGTTGTTTTTCTGGAAGGTTCTCCCATATCCAGAGAGGAACTCTGGAGCTTTGTCAGAGTGACCATTGGGTTCTTCTCCCCGGATTGCTCAGTTTGGCCAGGCGGCCAGCTCTAGGTTGATGGTTACAAACTTCTTCCATTTAAGAATGATGGAGGCCTCTGTGTTCTTGGGGACCTTCAATGCTATACCCCTACGGACAATTCCTTTGACCTCATGGCTTGGTTTTTCCTCTGACATACACTGTGGGACCTTATATAGACAGGTGTGTGCCTTTCTAAATCATGTCCAATCAAATGAATTTACCACAGGTGGACTCCAATCAATTTGTAAAAACATCAGAAGGATGATCATTGGAAACAGGATGCACCTTAGCTCAATTTTGAGTCTCAAAGCAAGGGTCTGAATACTTTCGTAAATAAGGTTTTTTATTTTTAATACATTTGCAAAAATTTCTAAAAACCTGTTCTCTCTATTTTTCACTACGGGGTATTGTGTGTAGATTGATGATAATCATGTTTTATTTAATCAATTTTAGAATAAGGCTGTAACATAACAAAATGTGGAAAAGGGTAAGGGGTCTGAATACTTTCCGAATGTATGTATGTACAGTATGTGCATATATTATGATATATTATGCATACATAATGCATCCAGTAATGCATCAGACACCAGTCTTTGTAGGACAGACAGTATGCAAATAAACCCCCTCCTCTGCTATATCAAATACCTGTTCTGACACAACCTTCATCACTGCAACCAACCTGTTTGTTAGTAACCAGACAGACACTGTCTGCCATACAACAGAGAAACATGTTTCTTACACCCCTACTCCACCTGGCATTCCTGCCATGTAAGTGGGGGGATTTTAGTCTCTTTGAATAGACGACATCAAACATTGTGTTTGTCAGTTGATTTGCCATTGTTTTAGTCAGTTGTTTTCCCATTGTGTTAGTCAGTTGTTTTGCCATTGTGTTAGTCAGTTGTTTTACCATTGTGTTAGCCAGTTGTTTTGCTATTGTGTTAGTCAGTTGGTTTGCTATTGTGTTAGTCAGTTGTTTTCCCACTGTGTTAGTCAGTTGTTTTCCCATTGTGTTAGTCAGTTGTTCTGCTATTGTGACATTGTTTTTGATGAATGCCTCTCATCTCTCTCTCTCACAAAATGCTAACACACAGATTACTGTAAGAACAACAGAGTATGATAGGATGACAGTTTTAAGAGCAAAATGTTCAAAAAGCACATTCAGTGAAATTCAATATTCAAAAAAACACAGCAAATTGAGTGTAGATTTTCTTTCTGTTTAAAAGTTGCAGAGTGTTGATTTCAAAACTATTTGACTCTAAATGGAACACTCTATGGTCATAAATTCAACACTCCATAGTTAATTTAACACTGATGAATACATCATTTTTTGTTGACAAGGTTAAAATATTACGATTGCTAAAAATAGTCCTAGGGCTGTTTTTCTAAACATAATATAGTCCCATCCCATAAGTGAAGCATCAAAAGTCAATATGGTTCACAGAGGGTTTTCTGAAATTCCTAACCCTGTCATATTGTACCTGCCTTCTTATACAAATTACACATATCTTTCTAACTTTTTAACTCTTTCATCTCACTCTCTCTGCCTTATTTAATACAGTCTATCTGTGTGACTCACATCTCTCTCTCTCTCTGAGTCCTGGAGAGTGAAGAAGGTAAACTCCCACCAGTTCAGCTTCAACACAAACCATGTTCCCTGATTCTCTGCTGTTGTTGTTGGCAGCTATATCCTGTCTCTCAGGATTTGGGAGTTTAACAGACTTATAACATGTTTAAAGGAATACATTATGTAATTCATGCTTACATAGCTTTAAAATAGCAGTACATTTGAGATTGTTCTATATGACATGATGATGTTTCTTAACAGGTGTACACTGTGGTCTTGAGCTCACCCAGCCAAGTTCAATGGTTATAAATTCTGGAGAGTCTTTGGTAATCACAGTGACATTAATAGGACAGAGTCTGCAGACTGAAGACACAGCTGTCTATTACTGTTCTCGAAACCACAGTGATACAAACAAGCCCCAAACCTGTACAAATATCCCAACAGTAGTGAGTAGAAAACAAACTCAATCATAATGTATTTTCCCCACCAGAAATACTGTTGTACCATTCATATATGTCTACATAGTAAATCAAGTACGGAAATATACAAACTAAATGATGAAATCATTCCTCTGTACATTTTACTTTACATGGTGTGTTGTATCTTATTTGCGATATAAGAGGTGTCAATGTTCAAGTAAATACAGAGTTCATACTAGCTATCTATAGTTAACCATCGTCACTTCACTGAAAATATCACCAGCAAACAGAATAAAATCTGTAAGTAATAATCTAAATAAAATGTTAATATCAAGTCAAAAAGAGTAATGGTCCAAGTATTTATCCTTGGAGGACACCAGCCATTAAATTCAGACACTGATTCTGTGTATAACATGTCACTATGATACAAGTAACATCTTCTTTCACTCTATGCAAAGCAACTCTCCTCTCTTGTATATAAAGAGGAATATCTCTCTCTCGTTCACTCAGTTAGCATAAGTGCAGTTACCATCAGTTCATCTTCAACACAAACAATGTTCCCTGCATCTCTGCTGTTGCTGCTGGTATGGTAATATTTTATGTATCATTAAGGAAAATGTCAAAGGAAATGTCAAAGGTAAAATATAGTAAACATGATTGACATTTTATAATCCAGATGCATCTCTAAATAAGGAATATAGCCAATACAGTATGTAAACATGCTTTAATGAATGTATATATACTATTTTTTAAAGTGTCTGAGCCACGCCACCAATATAATGAGATAAGGGAAAGAGGCAAAAGCGCCCATGGCCTTTTGGAGTAAACAACATGTGTTATTGGTGGCGTGGCAGTTAAAGATGTTAATCAGTTATCTTAAGGGGAGTAGCTTTGTATGCTATGTAAACATGACTGTGCATTTGTGTGTGTATAAAAGAGATCTCTGAGCCACAGAGAGACAGTTGCTCCATGGAGCAAGCTCGGCTTTGTTATGCAAATAATAAAGTATAATTTTTGGATTCACAAGCTCCAGTCTCTTGAGAGATATTTTTGAGTTGACTACTTTTGAGTCAAATATTTCTACGACACTGGCAGCTACATCCTGTGAGTTTTGGGGGACTGATACATCAACAAATACCAGGTTTGTTCTGTCAGACTGAACTCACACAGCCAGGCTCTATGACCCTGCAGCCTGGACAGCCTCTGACCCTCTCCTGTAAGGTCTCTGGGTATTCTTTAACCAGCACCAGCTACTGTACAGGGGTGAATCGCTAACCTACAGGAAAAGCACTGGAGTGGATCGGATTCATTTGTCACAATGGTAGCACATATTACAGCTATACACTGAAAAACAAGTTTAGCATCACAAGAGACACGTCCAGCAGCACACTAACTTTGAAAGGACAGATTCTGCAGACTTAAGACACAGCTGTGTATTATTGATCACGTCACACAGATGAATAACAGAATGTAAGGTTCTGTATTTATTTTCTTAGTCATCCTTGTGTTCTTGAACGTAGCCCTGTTTCATTGTGTTCTTGAACGTAGCCCTGTCTTTCATTTTTGTTCATTGATTTCACCTGTGTTAGTTACTCACCTGGTCTCATCAGTTCCTTATTTAGTTCAGTTCATTCTGTTTGTGCTTTGTGAGGTATTGTTCATTTTGACTCTACTAAGCCTTTTCCTAGGTCGTTTGTGAGAACCAGTTTTAGCCCTCAGTCCTAGTTTTGTTTCACCTGCCTGTTTGCCTTCCTGTGTATGACCATTGCCTGCCTGTGACCACGATTCCTGCCTTCTGCGAAGGCGAAATAAACACCTGCTGCACTCTGCGCGTGAATCTATACCTTTTTCTCCCTGAGTACTCATTACACAGAACACACACACAGCCTATTTGATAGTGCAACCTAAGTAACAGTACAGATGAAAAATGATCAGGCCTACTGTACATCTTACTGTATAAATTATTGTTGAAGAAAGCCTTGGTTGGAACTGTTGCTGTTAAAATACAAAACATATTTTTATTCTGAACTGGAATAAACTGATTGATCACATCACACAGATGTAGACCAGAAAACACACACACTAATGAGAGGTGTGTGGCTGGTTGAAGATTTCAACAAGCATGTGTATTCTGGGCTCATGCTCAGCATTGAGACTGTTTCTGTACTTGTTTTTTAAGTATGTCAGAGTTGAGAACCCTGACTCGCATTGGTATGTGGTGCCAAACTGGATCAGAACATTTACTGCTTACAGGCAGGAGACCGCTTCCTGCTGTAGATGAGCAACCCAGAACTGTGTGAGTGTGTTTGCCTCAAAAAGCATCTTGCTTCAATCAGTTGTGATGTCACGAGAGGCTACACAGCTTTCAGCGGGATTGCTCAAGTAGTGCAAGGAGACCAGGTTCAACCAAACCAAGGATTTTATTAAAGGTCTTGGGAAACTAACGAAAGTATAACACAATTCTGTTCTCTGGTGGCTCTTTAAGGGTTAACAGTTCAGGGATGTCTCTTCCACATCCAAAATCATAACTCTCCCTCGCTCAAATAACGTTTCCCCCAGTCTTACTGTATTCCACGTTGCAGCTAGTGGCCAACCCAGCAAAACGTCCTTCCAAATGTCCCACACGTATTTCCCACAGGTGCATATATCCAAAGGTGAGTATTTCCCAAAGGTAAGTATCTCCAAATCCTTATATTCCTCATGGAAGTGGACGTGCAGCACTCTTGTCCTCCAGAGAGCCCAGCTTCGAGACCGTGTCTCTTCCCTTCAACAAACCTTCAGCTCATCACCTCCTGATTGGTTTCAGCTGTGTGGGAAGATTGGCCATAGAGGGTTGGAGTTCCCGACCATACCAGCAGATGGAGCCATAGCTGTCTGGGTTTGCAGCCACCTCAGGGGGATGTAACGTCCCTCCAGGACACAGCCTCTCGTGACATCACACATCCCCCTCCTCGGGACCGACGTCCTCGTCGGGTAAAGGCAGCGAAGAAGGCATCACGCCGGGAGAGGGCGTCCGCATTGCCGTGGTGCTTGCCAGACTGCTCTCTCTTCAACTCCTCCAACTCTAGGACCAGGGACTCAGCCTCCTGTTGTCTCTCCTTGAGTTTCTTACTGAACGCATCAGCCTTGGTTTTAGCAGAGTTTAGCTTCTGTTGAGCAGCTTTCAGTTCCTTCTCTCTCTCTGCCTCCGCATTCTTCATCTTGTTCTCCAACACCTTGTACTTCTCCTCTGCCTTCTTCTGGACCTCCTTACTACTGCGCAGGGTCTCCTCACACTCCTCGATGGTCCTGCGCAGCCTCTCCAGCTCCTCCTGTTGCTTAGGGAAGGAGCTCTGTTGGAGTTTAGCCTGGAGGATATCTAACTCTTCTGTCTTCATGTCTAACTGTTGCTTTAACAAACCGATACCTCTCAGCGGTCCCCTTCAGACCAGACCGTTCTTTGTCCAGATTCTGTAGCTCCGTCTCTGTGTCGGTCTGGGCACCTGCCATCCCTATCAGAGCCCGGGCGGGAGTGAGTAACTCGGAGGATTGCACCGGAGCCTTCCCAGGATGAGTCTTGCCTCTCCGTTTCCGAGGTACTCGGGTTATCCTCTCCTGAGACTCTCTCCAGAGTGGGTAAAGGCTGGGCAGTCTCGTCCAATTAGGACAGGGACGGGGAGGGGAATCAACCACCCCCGCCGTCGTGTGTATGGTTCCCCGTGTGCTGGTCATTGTAAGTTCAGTAATGGGTATTCTCTGGTGTCCCCATGGACACAGGAAACTGGGAGGACTTTCCCCGGGGTCAGACACGTTGGGCCCACCAAATCCTTACGCACCAGGGTGGCCCGGCTACCAGAATCCAGTAAGGCCTCCACATCATGGTGATTCACAGTTACCGGGCAGGTGGGGGGGTCGATCTGGGCCGCCATCTACGACTCCCAAGAGCGAGGCAAAACGATGTGTGGGTGCTGAGCTGGAGGACTCCGCAGTGGGCATAGGTTCATCGGCTGGTTTCCCACACTGCCAGGAGATATGTCCCATCTCCCCACACCGGTAACACTGTCGAAGTTTCCCCCTCCTGGTGTACTCTTCTTGGACCCGCCTGGTTTCTGGCTCCCCCCTGGAGCCGGGATAAGTCCTGACGTGGCTGGGTTCGAGGACCTTGGGGTCCTTTGGACGGGTTCTTCCCATTTGTGGTGGGGCCGCACTCCTGGGGTCTTTTTCGGGAAGCATTCAGCATCTCCGCTGTGGCCTGGTACTTTTCCACAGCTTCCACGGTCAGATCAGCCGTGGTCAAGGCCTGTTGACTGATGAACCGTTTTGCCTCATAAGGCAGGGCGCGTGAGTAACGATCCACCACAACGGCCTCCACCACCGCCGCTGCTGTATTCCTCTGCGGATCCAGCCATTTCCTTGCGATTCGGACAAGTTCATGCATCTGCGCCCGAGGAGGTTGGTCTGGTTGGAAGGTCCAGCCGTGAAAGCGCTGGGCCATACCAAACTTTGTGAGTCCATATCTGCTGAGGATCTCAGACTTCAGGGCATCATAGTCAGTAACCTGGTCAGGGCCCAGGTCCCGGACAGCATTCAGCGATTCCCCGGTTAGAAAGGGGGGCTAACAGACCAACCCACTGTTGCTTGGGCCAGGCTTCCCTAGTGGCCGTGGCCTCAAATGCATGCAGGTATGCCTCAATGTCATCGGTAGCTCCCATCTTAGATATAAAGTCACTTGCCTTTATTGGGCGGGTATTTTGGACAACCCTCTGTCTCTGCAACTGCAATTCCTCTGCCTTCAGAAGGTTGGCTTTCTTTTGCTCCTCCAAGAGAGCCACGTTTGCTTGCATCTGGGCTTGCTGGCCAGCAACAAGGGCTTTCAATATGTCCTCCATTTCAGTCGGCGGGGAGCCTACGGCCAACTTGGAAAACTGGGTGATCAAACCTTCGGTATCCTCCTCTGACATGCACTATTAACAGCTTTGAGCGTGCCCGTATTCTCCACCATCTGTGATGTCACGAGAGGCTACACAGCTTTCAGCGGGATTGCTCAAGTAGTGCAAGGAGACCAGGTTCAACCAAACCAAGGATTTTATTAAAGGTCTTGGGAAACTAACGAAAGTATAACACAATTCTGTTCTCTGGTGGCTCTTTAAGGGTTAACAGTTCAGGGATGTCTCTTCCACATCCAAAATCATAACTCTCCCTCGCTCAAATAACGTTTCCCCAGTCTTACTGTATTCCACGTTGCAGCTAGTGGCCAACCCAGCAAAACGTCCTTCCAAATGTCCCACACGTATTTCCACAGGTGCATATATCCAAAGGTGAGTATTTCCCAAAGGTAAGTATCTCCAAATCCTTATATTCCTCATGGAAGTGGACGTGCAGCACTCTTGTCCTCCAGAGAGCCCAGCTTCGAGACCGTGTCTCTTCCCTTCAACAAACCTTCAGCTCATCACCTCCTGATTGGTTTCAGCTGCGTGGGAAGATTGGCCATAGAGGGTTGGAGTTCCCGACCATACCAGCAGATGGAGCCATAGCTGTCTGGGTTTGCAGCCACCTCAGGGGGATGTAACGTCCCTCCAGGACACAGCCTCTCGTGACATCACACAGTTTATTCCAGTTCAGAATAAAAATTATTACTTGTATTTTAGTTTGCAACAATAATTTCTACAGTAAGATGTACAGGCCTGATCATTTTTCATCTTCATCTGTACTGTTACTAAGGGTTGCACTATCAGTAGCTAGCTTGATTTGGCTAATGTTAGATATTAGCTGTGTACAAGGCCAGGGGATTGTTTGAAAGAGAAACTCGCATCTACTACTATGAGAGTTAGTACTCCATTATTTCTGCTTATCATCACCTGTTATAAAATGACAACAATGCCTTGCTAGTTGACTTACTTTTCCACTGTCGAAGCACTGTTTCCTAAAGCATTCTGCCCTGTTCTGAAAGAACTCCCTGGGTTTACCGTCATGCTGTGGATGTTTGGTCAGGACGTGTCATTTTATTAATTTGTTCATTTTGAGAGACTCATTACTAATCACTTCCCCGCACAAAACACATTGTGGGCGCTCCTCGTTATTTCTCAAAGTTTGTATGAAACTAAGAGAAAGAACCTCATTGCTATATTTGCGTTTCATTATGATTGATCTCAGTCAGAACTTGTGGCTAGCATGAGTCCATTTGATGACAGTGGTGAGTGATGGCGAATGGGAAAGACAAGTCAGTGGCTGACAGCGCATCATCTGCTGTTGAATGACAACGATGCATCATGTGTGTCGCGGAGTGATCTTCAAGAAAACTGCAGAAAAAAGATCTGGTAAACCTCAAGCACACAGGCATCTCCCTCTCCCACTCGCGCAGCTGCCAAACTGAGCAGAGACAGCTGCTAAGCAGAGAGCGCACTGAATAAAGAGTACAGATGCACTTGGCCAAATCAATTCCAGTAATTCATGAGATAATAATACATTTACTCTGACACGCCGCGACCCACCATTAACAGGTCTGTGATTAAGAAAGGCTGCCCTAATCTATGGATTTCACATGACTGGGAATACAGACATGCATCTGTTGGTCACAGGTACCTTAAAAAAAAGGTAGGGGTGTGGATCAGAAAACTAGTCAGTATCTGATGTGACCAGAATTTGCCTCATGTAGTGTGACACATCTCCTTCTGTATAGAGTAGATCAGGCTGTTGATTGTGGCCTGTGGAATGTTGTCCCACTCCTCTTCAATGGCTGTGCAAAGTTGCTGGATATTGGCGGGAACTGGAACACGGTGTCATACACGGTGATCCAGAGCATCCCAAACATGCTCAATGGGGGACATGTCTGGTGAGTTTGCAAGCCATGGAAGAACTGGGACATTTTCAGCTTACAGATCCTTGCAACATGTGGCCGTGCATTATCATGCTGAAACATGAGGTGATGGCGGCGGATGAATGGCACGTCGATGGGTCTCAGGATCTCGTCACGGCATCACTGTGCATTCAAATTGCCATCGATAAAATGAAAATGTGTTAGTTGAAAGTTGCTTATGCCTGCCCATACCATAACCCCACCGCCATCATGGGAAACTCTGTTCACAACATTGATATCAGCAAACCTCTTGCCCGCACAACACCATACACGTGGTCTGCGGTTGTGAGGCCGGTTTGAGGTATTGCCAAATTCTCCAAAACGACGTTGGAGGCAGCTTTATGTGATATTTTATTTCAGCTCATGAGACATAGGATCAACACTTTACATGTTGTGTTCATATTTTTGTTCAGTGTCGTTATGTTTTGGGGTTATTATATTTTTTTAACCTTATTTCCAGATGTCTTCTAAACTACCCACAATGCACTATTTTCCAACGTCATTTGGAGAATCTACTCTGTGCTACTGAGTTCGTATGCTAGCTCAGTAGCTAGCTCAAGTTGGTTAACTTTAGCATCCTCATGCTCTTCACGGAATTTGTGGTTGTCTTATCTAGTGGGAACCCATTAGCACGGCATGCTCTGGTGCCTTCTTGGCATGGGCTCAAAACAAAGAGAAAATCATTCCTGCTTGCTCTAATGGTGTAGTACCTCATCAGTTCTCCTTTTTGTTTTGTCAACTTTTCGGCATGTTATCTGTGAAGTTAGACTACGGGAGTTATGTAACTTTTTCCCACCTTGGCCTAGTGCTAGCACACTAGCTGACTGACGTCTGGAATCTATATTTCTTTGATTTTTCTCGCTATATACAGTCGTGGTCAAAAGTTTTGAGAATGACACAAGTATTGGTCTTCACAAAGTTTGCTGCTTCAGTGTTTTTAGATATTTTTGTCAGATGTTACTATGGTATTCTGAAGTATAATTACAAGCATTCCATAAGTGTCAAAGGCTTTTATTGACAATTACATTAAGTTTATGCAAAGAGTCAATATTTTCAGTGTTGACCCTTCTTTTTCAAGACCTCTGCAATCCGCCCTGGCATGCTGTCAATTAGCTTCTGGGCCACATCCTGACTGATGGCAGCCCATTCTTGCATAATCAATACTTGGAGTTTGTCAGAATTTGTGGGGATTTGTTTGTCCACCTGCCTCTTGAGGATCGACCACAAGTTCTCAATGGGATTAAGGTCTGGGGAGTTTCCCTGGCCATGGACCCAAAATGTCGATGTTTTGTTCCCGAGCCACTTAGTTATCACTTTTGCCTTATGGCAAGGTGCTCCATCATGCTGGAAAAGGCATTGGTCATCACCAAAATGTTATTGGATGGTTGGGAGAAGTTGCTCTCGGAGGATGTGTTGGTACCAATCTTTATTCATGGCTGTGTTCTTAGGCAAAATTGTGAGTGAGCCCACTCCCTTGGCTGAGAAGCAACCCCACACATGAATGGTCTCAGGATGCTTTACTGTTGGCATGACACAGGACTGATGGTAGCGCTCACCTTGTCTTCTCCGGACAAGCTTTTTTTCCGGATGCCCCCAAACAATCGGAAAGGGGATTCATCAGAGAAAATGACTTCCTCGCTGCCCTTCTTGACACCAGGCCATCCTCCAAAAGTCTTCGCCTCACTGTGCGTGCAGATGCACTCACACCTGCCTGCTGCCATTCCTGAGCAAGCTCTGCACTGGTGGTGTCCCGATCCCGCAGCTGTATCAACTTTAGGATACGGTCCTGGCGCTTGCTGGACTTTCTTGGGCACCCTGAAGTCGCCTTCACAACAATTTAACCTCTCTCCTTGAAGTTCTTGATGATCCGATAAATGGTTGATTTAGGTGCAATCTTACTATCAGCAATATCCTTACCTGTGAATCCCTTTTTGTGCAAAGCAATGATGACGGCACGTGTTTCCTTGCAGTTAACCATGGTTAACAGAGGAAGAACAATGATTTCAAGCACCACCCTCCTTTTAAAGCTTCCAGTCTGTTATTCTAACTCAATCAGCATGACAGAGTGATCTCCAGCCTTGTCCTCATCAACACTCTCACCTGTGTTAACGAGAGAATCACTGACATGATGTCAGCTGGTCCTTTTGTGTCAGGGCTGAAATGCAGTGGAAATGTTTTTTTGGGATTAAGTTCATTTTCATGGCAAAGAGGGACTTTGCAATTAATTGCAATTCATCTGATCACTCTTCATAACATTCTGGAGTATATGCAAATTGCCATCATAAAAACTGAGGCAGCAGACTTTGTGAAAATTAATATTTGTGTCATTCTCAAAACTTTTGACCACGACTGTAGCTATTGGATTTCCCTTACTGACTCTCCCTCGGCCCGATGAAATGCCCGCCTCTCACTCGCTTTGGTAGCTATCTCAGCCTGCACTCTTTTAAAAGTTTTACCATCGGATGGGCCCCATCCATCAATCTGTAAGTCTCTGCTCTCTTTTTGCTTTTGATCTGCGGTTATGTTTTACTTCTGTTGTGTTAGTTGTGTTCTAGCTGGTCTGCAGTTGCTGTGCTCTGGCTTTGCCAACCATAACAATGGTGGTTGGCTAGGCTGGCTAAGCTAATAGTTGACTAAATAGCTAATATTAGCTGGCTGGCTGGCTTGCTTGCTGGCTAAGATAACTGCATATACATGTAGCTAACATTCTTTGATTACGTTAGATGATAACTGGTTGGATGGCGTTATGTATTTCCCAAAACTTTCGTTTACTTGAATGTAGCTGTAAGCTATGTGTTGTTAGCAGGCTGGTAGGGCTAACGTTAGCGGGCTAGTAGAACTAACATTAGCAGGATAGTTGGCTAGCAACCTTGAAAGTTGTTTTGTAACAATACATTCATAAAGTATTTGCTTGTAAATTACCTGAAAATGTAATTGAAACCAGTAGTCATGAGTGCAAACAATTTGGTTTAAGTTGAATTTATAGATTTGAAGTTATTTCTGTTGGAGTTTACATTATAGGGAATAGGCTGGCTTGCTGGGTCTTCCATATTATATCACACCCTGGAAAAAGCTTTTCCGACATGACTTCGGCATTCTTCGGAATTCTGATTGTTTCATGTAATAACTAAAAAATGTTTGCAAATCCATATGTTACATGTGGTTGCTAATGCAAATCCATATGTTACATGTGGTTATGTTTATGTTACCTAGCCTTGAAGTATGATTAGCATCATGTTTCCCTTTTAATAGGCGATATGCACATGACGTATTTTCGGTTAAATCTCAGGATGGATGTAAACTTCCGGTTATCGTAGAATGCTGTGCTACCGTATGCTAGCATTGAATGCTTGTCGTCAAAAACATCCGAAACTGTGAATTTTCGTTGTTGTTGTTGTTTATCTTAATGTTTATGTTAATGTTTTTACTTGTAATACTTCGTCTTGACTTATAACACGATGACGTGTAAACGTACGAAAGTGTCCTTTCAAAAATGGGATGACAGCTCTTCCAGCCATCACTGCTGTGTGCAGCAATTTACAGTGTCTGCCAGATGCAATTCTTCTGTTTTATTTTTTAATTTTTCTCAAAGACAGTGAATTACATAAACGGTGGGTGATTAACATTCGACGAGTCAACTTTCTTACAACAAACACACGAGTCTGCAGCCGACACTTTCTAAGTGAAGATGTGATAGAGCCTCCGACTCCAGCTGGGCGCAGACGTCTGAAGAAGGGAGCTGTTCCAGTGCTGTTTCAATGGAACAATTTCAGTCTTCCAGCCCCACGGCCCGGAGTTTGGGAAAGGACCGAGCGTCCCAACACAGAAACCATGAATGATCCGATGATACACCAGAATCTAAAAGCGATTAATAACATTTATTTATTAACACATTGTAGTCTGCCTATTTAATTGGACTCTGCATACCTAATTCCGCTTGCCGGAGTAGCATCTGGTTTGGGCTTCACTACAACCATGGCATCCACAGGTCCTGGCTTCACTCCCTATTTATTTATGAGATGGTATTAGGAGAGATGCTAGTATGCATGTGACACAACTGTCTGGTATTGAAATGATACAAACCATTGTTCGTGGTTTATGCCACTTCTGCTCTGTTTCAGTGCACGAAAGTACAGGAGGGACAACAGACATGCCACATTCAGAGTAATGGGCAGTCTGATATAGTAATGCAACCAAATGATTGCATATCCCACACCCAGCCACACAGGAACAGTAGCTTTTAACAAGCACAACTGGCTGTGAATCACGCAATGTCATCTGAAATACACAGAAGCATAATTTAATGGGTTTTGAAAGACGAGGGTCTACAGCAGCAGGAGTAGGAGCAAAACTTGTTCTTTCTACTTTTTACTGGTGTAAGCAACTTATCTACTGTCTCGTGTCACTTTGGTGCTTTCTGCATCACTTTCCTACTGTCTTGCACCACTTGGCTATACTGTCTCCAACCACTTACCTATTGTCTTGTGCCATTTACCTACCTTCAAACAGTATTGGCAGAGCAGTAGGTGAGTGGTGCAACATTGTAGCCTAGTACCAATAACAACAGTAGAGTGAAGGTTTTGCTCCTAATTCCTCTTGAAAAGTAGAAACATCAAGTACAAAAGCAAGGAAGTTGGGCCATATGTTTATAAAGAAAGAAGTAAAGATGACAGGACAGTTTTGAGTAGAACATCAGCAGTTTGAAGAATAGCTGAGTGGAATATACTCCTGAGTGGCGCAGTGGTCTAAGGCACTGCATCGCAGTGCTAACTGTGCCACTAGAGAACCTGGTTCGAATCCAGGCTCTGTCGCAGCCGGCCGCGACCCGGGAGACTCATGGGCGGCGCACAATTGGCCCAGGGTAGGGGAGGGAATGGCCGGCAGGGATGTAGCTCAGTTGATAGAGCATGGCGTTTGCAACGCCAGGGTTGTGGGTTTGATTCCCACGGGGGGCCAGTATGAAAAAATAAATAATGTATTCACTAACTGTAAGTCGCTCTGGATAAGAGCGTCTGCTAAATGACTAAAATGTAAATGTAATATGTTACTGTCATTGCAGTCATCAAGTCAGGAAAAGTAGTAATCTCATTATTGTTTACATTTCAAACCAAACTCCAATTTGTTTACAACAGACCCAAGAACAAAGCATGGCAATTCCCACTCAGCTACCCTGGTCTGTATTAGGCTACCACTGTTGTCGTGAAAACCACTAAAGTTCTAAAGTGTTCTCTTAGCAATGGCAATCAAAGCTGTGGTAACATTAAACGAGTAAAACATGTGTTGAACAGAACCTTGAACAAGTTCAACAGAACTTTGAACGTGTCACTTAATCTAGTCCTACTCTCAGCTGGTGTGGTGGCTTTAGTTTCTTCATTGAGTGGTAGCAGTGGGCTCTCACAGAGATCTAATTTGTAGCCCTGTTTTTACCTGATACTTTCATAAAAGTACAAACACATGAAGTGAGAGGTATATACACATGATTAAACTTTATTTAAAGCATGATTAACCTGAAGCAGGACGGAGTCATGACTTAAAACACCAAAGCAAGGCTTCTAGCTCAGGCTAGCTAGCGTTAGCATATTACCTTCAAAGTTGCAAAGAAAATAAGAAACTTAAAATTTGAAGCCTTTATCCAGTTTGCTACGTGGTGTCGACCCTCCGTATATCATTAACAGATACTTTAGGCAACTCCAGCAAACACCTTGTAAACTTAATCTCTGCCATCATAACGGTGTACTGTCACTGTCTAATGTTTTTTTCCGGTAACCGGAAATGCCCAAGCATCCTTACGCCAATGCGGAAGTGATGCGTGCATAGTGCCTATTGTGTGGTGTATTCTGTCTATATGTATGCAGTACAGATTAACTAATCACCCCTCCTTTTAACCACTAGAGGGCGATCTGGGTTAAGGTCTGCTAAATAGCATATTATTTATTTTATTATTATTATTATTATTATTATTATTTATTATTATTATTATTATTATTATTATTATTATTATTATTATTATATTAAGGTGAACTGAATGGTTTTTATTATATGAGGGATCAATATACTGTAATTCATTCCCCCCTTATTAAAATGTAAATTAACTCACTGTCACGATAAGTGAAGTTTTCAGTTCAAATGAACCTGTTCCCAATCTCTGACTCTCCATCTTCCCACCCTGTGAGGAGGAGTCAATGCAAAACTCTGAGCTCTTCCATCACTACTTATCTCACTGCAGAGTGGAGGAGAGGGACTGAAGCACTGACTACTGTAGACTGAAGAACAGGGGCACACCATAACTTCTGACAGTTCATGATGAAATATACTATTGCTTTACTACTGATGATTATAGGTTTGACAGGTAAACACTTTAAGACTGGTTTTATGTAAACAATTTGTTTTTGAGTCAAGGTATTATCTCTATGTTGCTTTGTCTCCACTGGTGTTCATGGTCAGACACTCACTCAGTCTGAATGTGTAGTTATGAAACCTGGAGAATCACACAAACTGACCTGCACATATGCTGGATTTGGTGGCAACAACTGGAATTATTGGATCAGAAAGGCTCCTGGGAAAGGACTGGAGTGGGTTGCAGCTATTAACGATGGTGGTGGCAAGACTTACTACTCCCAGTCAGTTACGGGTTGGTTCACCATCTCCAGAGACAATAGCAAGCAGCAGGTGTATCTCCAGATGAACAGTCTGAACACTGAAGACTTATTGTGCTCAAGAGACACAGTGACACATGGAGGCTGCAGCACTGTTCAAAAACTGGTGGACACTGATCTTAGTATGAAAGTTTCTAGGGGTAGTTTTCAGACACAGATTAAGCCAAGTCCTGGACTGAAAAGCATTCTCAATAGAGAATCTAAATTAAAAGTGCTTTTAAAACTTTAAAAGTGCTTTTTAGTCAAGGATTAGGCTTAATCTGTGTCTGGGAAACTGGCCCTATGATTCTATGTTCCACTCCATGGCATCAATAACACACATTGGTTAACATATACCATGTCATACGCATGTTATACTCTCAATTCAATCTAAAATAACACCTGCCACTTGGATAAGAATATGAAGTAAACTTAATAATACACATTTAAATATGTAATGGGCCGAGTATAGATCCTTGAGAGACACCAACATTTAGATTACTATATTCTGTGACATTTCAAGACACATTGATGACAATAATAATTGTGTTGATTTTAATAACATAATGTAAATAAAGAGACAGTACAAAGTTCACAGAATTTTGTATTTCATTTGAGTCAGTAATAAAGGTTGATGCAGTTTATAACAAATATACACAATTTAGATTTTTTTTCTTCATGTTCCTCTTATACCAACTCCCTCACCTCTATGCAAATAAGCTATTTTCTGTATATAAGGAGGTGTGTCTATTTGTCCTTCACTCAGTTGGTGAAGAAAAGTTGCAGCTTCAACATAAACCTTGTTACAGTGCATTCGGAAAGTATTCACACCCCTTGACTTTTTCAACATTTTGTTACATTGCAGCCTTATTCTAAAATGGATTAAATAAATACAAATCCTCATCAATCTACACACACTACCCCATAATGACGAAGCAAAAAATAGGTTTTTAGACATTTTTGCAAATGTATAAAAATTTAAAAACAGATACCTTATTTACATAAGTATTCAGACCCTTTGCTATTAGACTCGAAATTGAGCTCAGGTGCATCCTGTTTCCATTGATCATCCTTGAGATGTTTCTACAACTTGATTGGAGTCCACATGTGGTAAATTCAATTGATTGAACATGATTTGGAAAGGCACACACCTGTCTATATAAGGTCCCACAGTTGGCTGTGCATGTCAGAGCAAAAACCAAGCCATGAGGTCGAAAGAATTGTCCGTAGAGCTCCGAGACAGGATTGTGTCGAGGCACAGATCTGGGGAAGGGTACCAAAACATTTCTGCAGCATTGAAGGTCCCCAAGAACACAGTGGCCTCCATCATTCTTAAATGGAAGAAGTTTGGAACTACCAACACTTTTCCTAGAGCTCGCCGATCGGCCAAACTGAGCAATCGGGGGAGAATGGCCTTGGTCAGGGAGGTGACCAAGAACCCGATGGTCACTCTGACAGAGCTCCACAGTTCCTCTGTGGAGATGGGAGAACCTTCCAGAAGGACAACCATCTCTGCAGCACTCCACCAATCAGGCCTTTATGGTGGAGTGGCCAGACAGAATCTACTCCTCAGTAAAAGGAACATGACAGCCCGCTTGGAGTATGCCAAAAGGCACCTAAAGGACTCTCAGACCATGAGAAACAAGTTTCTCTGGTCTGATGAAACCAAGATTGAACTCTTTGGCCTGAATGCCAAGCGCCACATCTGGAGGAAACCTGGCACCATCCCTACGGTGAAGCATGGTGGTGGCAGCATCATGCTGTGGGGATGTGTTTCAGCGGTAGGGACTGGGAGACTAGTCAGGATCAAGTGAAAGATGAACGGAGCAAAGTACAGAGAGATCCTTGATGAAAACCTGCTCCAGAGCGCTCAGGACCTCAGACTGGGGCGAAGGTTCACCTTCCAACAGGACAACGACCCTAAGCACAAGGCCAAGACATCGTAGGAGCGGCTTCGGGACAAGTCTCTGAATGTCCTTCTGTGGCCCAGCCAGAGCCCTGACTTGAACGTGATTGAACATCTCTGAAGAGACCTGAAAATAGCTGTACAGCAACACTCCCCATCCCACCTGACAGCGGTTGAGAGGATCTGCAGAGAAGAATGGGAGAAACTCCCCAAATACAGTTGTGCCAACCTTTGTAAGCGTCATACCCAAGAAGACTCGAGGCTGTAATCGCTGCCAAAGGCGCTTCAACAAAGTACTGAGTAAAGGGTCTGAATACTTATGTAAATGTGATATTTCAAAAACTAATAAAAACAGTTTTTTTCTTTGTCATTATAGGGTATTGTGTGTAGATTTATGAGGGGAAAAAAACATTTAATTCGTTTTAGAATAAGGCAGTAACGTAACAAAATTTGGAAAAGTCAAGGGGTCTGAATACTTTCCTAATGCATTGTATATAAAGAGGAGTATCTAGCTGTCCTTCACTCAGTTGGAGTAGATAAGACCATCTTCCACCAGTTCAGCTTCAACACAAATCATGTTCCCTGCATCTCTGCTGCTGCTGGCAGCTGCCTCCTGTGAGTCTCTCTCCATTTGGAAGGATAGAAACACACAAATAAGAATTTAAGGATTATTATTTCAAAAGCCCAACTAATTAGTAATGCTGAGTTACTTTGGATCGTCGTCAATTGTTTTCTTTTTCACAAGTGTGCACTGTGGTGTTGAGCTCACCCAGCAAGGCCCAATGGCCATAGAGCCTGGACAGTCTGACCCTCTCCTGTAATATCTCTGAGTACTCTTTGGAGTACTCATATTTGGGGTGTTGGAACGATTAGATTAAAAGATTCACTAAAAAACAAGTTCAGCATTTTCAAAGACCCTGCTAGGAGCATGACGGATCACCAACTCAAGCTGAACCTTGGCAAGACGGAGCTGCTCTTCCTCCCGGGGAAGGACTGCCTGTTCCATCATCTCGCCATCACGGTTGACAACTCCGTTGTGTCCTCCTCCCAGAGTGCGAAGAGCCTTGGCGTGACCCTGGACAACACCCTGTGGTTCTCCGCTAACATCAAGGCGGTGACCCGATCCTGTAGGTTCATGCTCTACAACATTCGGAGAGTACGACCCTGCCTTACACAGGAAGCGGCACAGGTCCTAATCCAGGCACTTGTCATCTCCCGTCTGGATTACTGCAACTCGCTGTTGGCTGGGCTCCCTGCCTGTGCCATTAAACCCTACAACTCATCCAGAATGCCGCAGCCCGTCTGGTGTTCAACCTTCCCAAGTTCTCTCTACGTCACTCCGCTCCTCCGCACACTCCACTGGCTTCCAGTTGAAGCTCGCATCTGCTACAAGACCATGGTGCTTGCCTACGGAGCTTTGAGGGGAACGGCACCTCCGTACCTTCAGGCTCTGATCAGTCCCTACACCCAAACGAGGGCATTGCGTTCATCCACCTCTGGCCTGCTGGCTCCCCTACCTCTGCGGAAGCATAGTTCCCGCTCAGCCCAGTCAAAACTGTTCGCTGCTCTGGCACCCCAATGGTGGAACAAGCTCCCTCACGACGCCAGGACAGCGGAGTCACTCACCACCTTCCGGAGACATTTGAAACCCCACCTCTTTAAGGAATACCTGGGATAGGATAAAGTAATCCTTCTACCCCCCTTACCCCAACCCACCCCCCCAAAAAAAATAAAATAAAATAAAATATAAAAAAACATTTTATTAAAGTTTTTTTAATAAAACATACAAAAAAATATATACAAAAAAAAAAAAATTACATTGTAAAGTGGTTATCCCACTGGCTATAAGGTGAATGCACCAATTTGTAAGTCGCTCTGGATAAGAGCGTCTGCTAAATGATGTAAATGTAAATGTAAATGTAATAGTGACTTTAACAGGTCAAAGTCTGCAGACTGTAGACACTGCTGTGTATTACTGTGCACGGCTCCACAGTGATACAAACCAGGGCCAGACCTGTACTAAAATCCTTAGCCCCTTATGAACATAAAATGTTAGCTGGCAGAAATACTTATACTAATATCACAGTATTAGCACAGAACTAGTGATATTGAACTAGTGATGCAATGATATAATTTAGTAGCATTCTTCTCGTTATATTTGTTTGTTTCCATTGGTTTGACTAATCATCCCTAATCAGGCCACTAGAGGGCGAGCTAGGTTAACTGGATGGTTGTTATGGCATGAAATACAGTATAATTGCATGTTTGTTAGCAGAACATGTGGTGTTTACTAGGAAGCATCATTATGAATCCAGTATGTCTTATTTTTTACATAATAAAGAAGTACTTGGTCAAAATACCCTATACTACCCTATACCCTATACTAAGAATATTTAAATAATTGTGATAAACATTTTATGAAGTAAGTTAAACACTTAACAATCATCTAGATGTACAAAACAGTGCCCCTTGAGTAGTGAAGTAATCCATGGACTGTATAAACTCTATGTGATCTTCCCATGCTGTGAGGAGGAGTCAATGCAAAACTCTGAGCTCTTCCATCACTACTTATCTCACTGCAGAGAGGATGAAAGTCACACTGACTAGACTGAGGAACAGAGACACATCATACTGAGTTCATCATGACATTTACTACTGTGTGTCTACTGATGATAATAGGCCTGACAGGTGGAAACTTTAATATTGCTATAAGAAAACCTTCAGATTGTTATTATGTGAGATTTTGAGTCCAGCTATTAACTCTAATGTTACTTTTTTTCAACAGGTGTTCAGAGTCAGATGCTGATTGAGTCTGGATCAGTGGTTAAAAAGACTGGAGAATCCCACCAACTGACCTGTACAGCCTCTGGTTTAGACATAAATGGCTACTGGATGGCTTGGATCAGACAGGCTCCTGGGAAAGGACTAGAATGGGTTGCAGCTATTACTGGCAGTGATGGTTGTAGCACTTACTACCCCCAGTCCGTTCAGGGTCGGTTCACCATCTCCAGAAAAATAGCATGAAACAGGTGTTTCTCCAGTTGAACAGCTTGAAGACTGAAGACTCTGCTGTTTATTATTGTGCCAGAGACACAGTGACACAAGAGGCTGCAATGCCATACAAAAAAACTGGTCAACACTGATCTCAGTATGTCTCTAAAAAGAGTCTATGGTCCACTCTGTCAGCATCAACACCAAGTCATCAACAACACACACTGTTCGACACATACCATACTCTCACATACAGGTCATATGCTCAATTATATCTAAAATAATAAAATATTAAAAACATATACTTATTGAAAATAATTTATATATCTCACAAATGAAAATGAAATTAATATTTTTGTCATTTTTTCATATTTTTTCTCTTTTTAGTCATTTAGCAGACGCTCTTATCCAGAGCGACTTACAGGAGCAATTAGGGTTAAGTGCCTTGCTCAAGGGGGCACATCGACAGATTTTTCACCTGGTCGGCTCGGGATTAGAACCAGCGACCTTTCGGTTACTGGCACAACGCTCTTAACCACTAAGCTACCTGCCTATAATTGGCCGAGTATAGATCCTTTAGGGACACCAACAGTTAGATTGCTAAATTCTGTGCTATTGCAAGAAACATTGATGACAATGATAATTGTTTTTATAGTAATAAGATGCTGTAAACAACGTGAGATTCCAAAGTTTGTAATGCAGGTTGTTGCAGCTCATACCAATCAATCTACTCAATATGTTAGTGTGGTACTAGTTGATTCACTCTCTTCTTATACCAACTCTCTCAACTGTATGCAAAGTTCCACCCCTTTTCTCTCTGTATATAAAGAAACATGTGTTTCTGTGTTTCATTCAGTCGGAATTAACAAGTGCAGCTCCCACCAGTCTAACTTCAACACAAACCATGTTTCCTGCATACCTGCTGGTGCTGCTGGCAGGGGCCTCCTGTGAGTTTTGGGGAGCGATATACGAACAAACAATAGAGTAATATTCAGTAAAATAATTGGAAAATATGATTCACTAAAAGTTCTATATTGTTTTGTTTGTTTTGTTTTACAGGTGTGTTCTGTCAGACTGAACTCACACAGCCAGGCTCTATGACCCTGCAGCCTGGACAGCCTCTGACCCTCTCCTGTAAGGTCTCTGGGTATTCTTTAACCAGCAGCAGCTACTGTACAGGTTGGGTAGGACAGCCTGCAGGAAAAGCACTGGAGTGGGTTGGATTTATATGTGGCAGTGGTAGCACATATTATAGTGATAAGATGAAAAACAAGTTCAGTATCTCCAGAGACACGTCCAGTAGCACAGTAACTTTAACAGGACAGAGTCTGCAGACTGAAGACACAGCTGTGTATTATTGTGCTCGCTACCCACAGTGATACAAACCAGCACAGGACCTGTACAAAAACGGAATACCCTTGTGAATCAACGAAAAGCACCACATATGACCCTCTGTGTTTCAATAGAATATAATCATATGAATAAAAAAAAATGCTCTATAAAAATAAATACATTGGGAATAAATATATACATTGCCAATAAACAGCAGTGTACACCTTGAGGTGTTATAATTTTCTTTATAACAGTGCAAAGATACAGTGCCTTCAGAAAGTATTCATACCCTTTGACTTATTCCACATTTTGTTGTGTTACAGCCTTTCATTTTCTCACCCATCTACACACAATACTCCATAATGACCCCCAATTTTAATGTTTTTATTTTACACATTTATTGAAAATGAAATACAGAAATATCTCATTTACGTAAGTATTCAAACCCCTTTGCTATGACACTCCAAATTGAGCTCAGGTGCATCCAATTTCCCTTTGATCTTGAGATGTCACTACAACTTGATTGGAGTCCACCTGTGGCCAATTCAATTGTTGGACATGATTTAGAAACAAACAAACTTGTCTATAAGCGGTACCGGTCCCACAGTTGACAGTGCATGTCAAGTCCAAGGAACTGTCCGTAGATCTCCGAGATAGAATTGTGATGAGGCATAAGGCATAAAACTGTTTCTAGAGTGTTTAAAGTTTCCAAGAGCACAGTGGTCTCAATCACTGGGAAATTGAAAAAATATGGAACTACCCAGACTCTGCCTAGAGCTGTACATCCGACCAAACTGAGCAACCGGGCAAGAAAGACCTTGGTCAGGGAGGTGACCAATAACCCAATTACCACTCTGACAGAGCTACATAGTTCCTTGCCTGAGATGGGAGAACCTGCCAGAAGGACAACAGTCTCTACAGCACTTCACCAATCTGGTGAATGCCTGGAGTCTCTACAGCACACCTGGAGTTTGCAAAAAGGCACTCTGAGATCATAAGGCAAAATATTCTGTGGTCGGATGAGACAAAAATTGAAATCTTTGGACTGAATGCAAAGCGCGATGTCTGGAAAACACCAGGCACAGCTAATCACCATCCCTACCGTGAAGCATGGTGATGACAGCATCATGCTATGGGGATGCTTTTCAGCGGCAGGGACTGGGAGACTGGTAAGGATAGAGGTAACAATGCATGAAGCCAAATACAGGCTCTTATCCAGAGCGACTTACAGTTAGTGAATACATATTTTTTTATACTGGCCCCCGTGGGAATCTGTCCGTAGAATCTGTCCGTAGGTTGTGGGAATCGAACCCACAACCCTGGCGCTGCAAACGCCATGCTCTATCAACTGAGCTACATCCCTGCCGGCCATTCCCTCACCTACCCTGGACGACGCTGTGCCAATTGTGCGCCGCCCATGGAGTCTCCCGGTCGCGGCCGGCGGCGACAGAGCCTGGATTCGAACCAGGATCTCTAGTGGCCTTAGACCACTGCGCCACTCAGGAGTAAAATACCTTATTTACACAAGTATTCAGACCCTTTGCTATGAGACTCTAAATTGAGCTCAGTTGCATACTGTTTCCATTGATCCTCCTTGAGATGTTTCTACATGTGATGGGTGATTTGAAAGAGTCAGGCGCAGGAGGGTAAATCACAGAATACAGAGTTTATTCCGGAATACAGAGTTACGCAGGATAGCGTCAAACAGTCCAGTGCGCAAAAACAGGCGCACTGGAACAAAACAGAGCACACAGGGAAAATATACCCCGGCAATACAATTTACACGGGAGCTCAACCGAGCTACTCTCTCCTACATTAAACAATCACCCACAAGGACAAGGGGGCAGAGGGAACACTTATGCACGTACTAATGAGGGGATATGAACCAGGTGTGTGTAATAGACAAGACAAAACAAATGGAATGATGAGATGTGATGCGGCAGTGGCTTGAAGGCCGGTGACAAACGCGCAAGCCTGCCCGAACAAGGAGAGGAGGCAGCTTCGGAGGAAGTCGTGACACTGCAACTTTATTGGAGTCCACCTGTGGTAAATTCAATTGATTGGACATGATTTGGAAAGACACACACCTGTCTATATAAGGTCCCACAGTTGACAGTGCATGTCAGAGCAAAAACAAGCCATGAGGTTGAATAAATTGTCCGTAGAGCTCCGAGACATGATTGTGTCGAGGCACAGTGTCACGATCGTCTATAAAGGGAGCAGACCAATACGCAGCGCGTTGAGTGAACATGATGACTTTAATAAAGAAGGCACGAACTACAAAACAAAAAGACGATAGTGAAGTCCAACAGTGACAAAATACTGAACCTGGAACAAAACCCACAAACCCAACAAGAAAACATACAGATTAAATATGGCTCCCAATCAGAGATAACGAGCCGACAGCTGACACTCGCTACCTCCGATTGGGAGTCTTAGACCAAACCTAGAAATGAACCCAACAGAAAGGCAAACCTAGAAATACACACAACAGAACTACCAACATCGAAATACACCCAAATACCCAACAAAACAAAATACACCCTGGCTCAAATATCAAAGTCCATGGAGCCAGAGTGTCACAGTACTCCCCTAAAGGTGCGCACTCGGGCGCACCAGCATACAGTCTAGGGAGGGTCTGGGTGGGCGTCTGTCCATGGTGGCGGCTCTGGCCCAGGTCGTGGTCCCCACCCCACCTTAGTCACTATCCGCTTCGTAGCCCCCTCCACATGACCACCCCCCAACTAACCCCCACTGGATTAAGGGGCGGCACCGGACTAAGGGGCAGCACCGGACTAAGGGACAGTACCTGACTAAGGGGCTCTGGCGGATCCTGGCTGGACGGCTCTGGCGGATCCTGGCTGGACGGCTCTGGCGGATCCTGGCTGGCGGAAGGCTCTGGCTGATCCTGTCTGGCAGAAGGCTCTGGCTGATCCTGTCTGGCGGAAGGCTCTGGCTGATCCTGTCTGGCGGAAGGCTCTGGCTGATCCTGTCTGGCGGAAGGCTCTGGCTGATCCCTGTCTGGCGGAAGGCTCTGGCTGATCTTGTCTGGCGGAAGGCTCTGGCTGATCCTGTCTGGCGGAAGGCTCTGGCTGATCCTGTCTGGCGGAAGGCTCTGGCTGATCCTGTCTGGCGGAAGGCTCTGGCTGATCCTGTCTGGCGGAAGGCTCTGGCTGATCCTGTCTGGCGGAGAGCTCTAGCGGCTCCGGTCTGGGCGGAGCGGCTCTGAAGGCTCATGGCAGACGGGGCGGCTTTGCAGGCTCAGTACAGACGGGCAGTTCCTGCGGCGCTTGGCAGACGGACAGTTCAGGACGGCGTTGGGCAGACGGGCAGTTCAGACGGCGTTGGGCAGACGGACAGTTCAGGCCCCGTTGGGCAGACGGCAGACTCTGGCCGTCTGAGGCGCATCGTAGGCCTGGTGCGTGGTGCCGGAACAGGAGGTACCGGGCTGAGGACACGCATCTCAGGGCTAGTGCGGAGAGAAGCAACAGGGCTTGCTGGACCCTGGGAACGCACATAACGCCTGAGTGCGGAGAGCCGGAACAGGGCATGCTGGACCCTGGGGACTCACATAACGCCTAGTGGAGAGCCGGAACAGGGCATGCTGGACCCTGGGGACTCACATAACGCCTAGTGCGGGGAGCCGGAACAGGGCATGCTGGACCCTGGGGACTCACATAACGCCTAGTGCGGAGAGCCGGAACAGGGCATGCTGGACCCTGGGGACTCACATAACGCCTAGTGCGGGGAGCCGGAACAGGGCATGCTGGACCCTGGGGACTCACATCACGCCTAGTGCGGAGAGCAGCAACAGGACGCACAGGACTCGGGAACACACAGGAGGCTTGGTGCGTGGTGTATGCACTGGTGGGAAAGGGCTGGCGACGCGCACCGTTTCCCCTGGTGCAAGTGGCCGGAACAGGCCGGGCGGGCTGGCGACGCGCACCGTATCCCTGGTGCGAGTGGCGGAACAGGCCGGGCCGGGCTGGCGACGCGCACCGATCCCCTGGTGCGAGTGGCCGGAACAGGCCGGGCCGGGCTGGCGACGCGCACCGTATCCTTGGTGCGAGGAACCGGAACAGGCCGAGCCGGGCTGGAGACGCGCACCGATACTCTGGTGCGAGGGGTCGTAACAGGCGGACCCTACTGGAGGCACACACCACTGGCTCTACCCCGGGAACTGGAACGGCCCGGACCCGGACTGGTAATACACCCCAGTACCACTCGCCGTGCCTCTACATCTCCTTTCCCTACTTTGCCCAGTGACCCCCGTAACCTGGTTGCCCTTTGAATATGCCCCTTCTCTGCCTCCGTCAGCCCTGTGGTAGCCTCCCTGCTGCCCAGCCGCTTAAGCCATGTGCCCCCCCAAAAACTTTTTGGGGTTGCCTCTCGACCTTCCGACGATGGCCCTGCTGACGCCGTTGCTCCTCTCGCCGCTTCGCCTCCACCGTTTCGCTCCATGGACGGCGATCCATCCCATCCAGGATCTCCTCCCAAGTCCAGGACCCCTTTCCGTCCAAAATCTCCTCCCATGTCCAGGGAAGCCTTTGGAGCTGGGTCCTGTTGCCCGCTTGACACGCTGCTTGGTCCTTTGATGGTGGGTTTTTCTGTCACGATCGTCTATAAAGGGAGCAGACCAATACGCAGCGCGTTGAGTGAACATGATGACTTTAATAAAGAAGGCACGTAACTACAAAACAAAAGACGATAGTGAAGTCCAACAGTGACAAAATACTGAACCTGGAACAAAAACCCACAAACCCAACAAGAAAACATACAGATTAAATATGGCTCCCAATCAGAGATAACGAGCCGACAGCTGACACTCGTTACCTCCGATTGGGAGTCTTAGACCAAACCTAGAAATGAACCCAACAGAAAGGCAAACCTAGAAATACACACAACAGAACTACCAACATCGAAATACACCCAAATACCCAACAAAACAAAAATACACCCTGGCTCAAATATCAAAGTCCATGGAGCCAGAGTGTCACACACAGATCTTGGGAAGGGTACAGAAATATTTCTGCAGCATTGAAGGTCACCAAGAACACAGTGTCCTCCATTGAAGACCACCAAGACTCTTCCTAGAGCTGGCCGACCAGCCAAACTGAGCCTTGGTCAGGAGGTGACCAAGAACCCGATGGTCACTCTGACAGAGCTCCAGAGTTTCTCTGTGGAGAATGGAGAACCTTCCAGAAGGACAACCATCTCTGCATCACTCCAATCAGGCCTTTATGGTAGAGTGGCCAGACGGAAGCCACTCTGCAGTAAAAGGCACATGACAGCCCGCCTGGAGTTTGCCAAAAGGCACCTAAAGACTGTCAGACAATGAGAAACAAAATTCTCTGATCTGATGAAACCAAGATTGAACTCTTTGGCCCGATTGAACATCTCTAGAATGACCCAAAATAAGCTGTGCAGCGATACTCCCCATCCAACCTGACACAGCTTGAGAGGATCTGCAGAGAAGAATGGGAGAAACTCCCCAAATACAGGTGTGCCAAGCTTGTAGCTTCATACCCAAGAAGACTGGAGGGCTTTAATTTCTGCCAAAGGTGGTTCAATAAAGTCCTGAGTAAAGGGTCTGAATACTTTTGTAAATGTTATATTTCTAAAAACCTGTTTTTGCTTTGTCATTATGAGGTATTGTCTGTAGATTGATGAGGATAAAAACCAATTTAATCCAGTTTAGAAAAAGGCTGTATCTTAACAAAATGTGGAAAAAGTAAAAGGGGTCTGAATGCACTGTATATATAGTCCTCTGTAGCTCAGTTGCTAGAGCATGGAGTTTGCAACGCCAGGATAGTGGGTTTGATTCCCAGGACTACCCATATGTAAAATGTATGCACTCATGACTCTAAGTCGCTTTTGAAAAAAGCGTCTGCTAAATGGCATATGTTATTTTTATATTACAGTGATAAGCTGAAAAACAAGTTCATTATCTCCAGAGACTCTTCCAACAACACAGTAACTTTAACAGGACAGAGTCTGCAGACTGAAGACACAGCTATGTATTATTGTGCTTGAAGACCACAGTGATACAAACCAGGACAGGACTACAAAAACGGAATACCCATGTGAATCAAGCACAAGTGCAACATATGGCCCTCATTGATTCAATATAATATAATAATATCAATCGAAGAACTGCTCTGTAAAATAAAACGTCTAATTGATACACTGTTACTATAACATGTTCAACTTAATTCTTCACCAAAACATTACACAACAGTGCCAAGATATGTAGTATTTAGACCAAAAACATGACAGGGAGAGACATTTAACACCATAGAGATGCAAATGTATTTCTGTGATCATAGACCCAAGATCTCCCATTTCATTAGAGTCTGATATACTGTAGTTGCCCCTCCACATATCCCTCAGTCACGACCAACCACTCCCAGTCTGTGTGTCTCCTCAGGGTGTGACCAAGAACCCGATGGTCACTCTGACAGAGCTCTTGTTCCTCTGTGGAGATGGGAGAACCTTCCAGAAGGACAACCATCTCTGCAACACTCCACCAATCAGGCCTTTATTGTAGAGTGGCCAGACGGAAGCCACTCCTCAGTAAATTACATATTACAGCCCGCTTGGAGTTTGCCAAAAGGCACCTAAAGACTCTCAGACCATGAGAAGCAAGATTCTCTGGTCTGATGAAACCAAGATTGAACTCTTTGGCCTGAATGCCAAGTATCATGGCTGGAGGAAACCTGGCACCATCCCTACGGTGAAGCATGGTGGTGGCAGCATCATGCTGTGGGGATGTTCTTCAGCGACAGGGACTGGGAGACCAGTCAGGATTGAGGCAAAGTTGAACGGAGCAAAGTTCAGAGAGTTCCTTGATGGAAACCTGCTCCAGAGCACTCAAGACCTCAGACTGGGGTGAAGGTTCACCTTCCAACAGGACAACGACCCTAAGCACACAGCCAAGACAATGCAGGAGTGGCTTCGGGACAAGTCTCTGAATGTCCTTGAGTGGCCCAGCCAGAGCCCGGATTTGAACCCAATCGAACATCTCTGGAGAGACCTGAAAATAGCTGTGCAGCAACGCTCCCCATCCAACCTGACAGAGCTTGAGAGGATTTGCAGAGAAGAATCTGAGAAACTCCCCAAATACAGGTGTGCCAAGCTTGTAGAGGCATACCCAAGAATACTGGAGGCTGTAATCGCTGCCAAAGGTGCTTCAACAAAGTACTGAGTAAATGGTATGAATACTTACGTAAATGAGCTAAAAATATAAATAATTGGGGGCAAACATTTCTACAAACCTGTTTTTCCTTCGTCATTATGGGGCATTGTGTGTAGATTGAGGAGGGATTAAAAAACAAAATCAATTCAAGAATAAGGCTGTAATGTAACAAAATGTGGAAAAAGTAAAGGGGTCTGAATACTTTCCGAAGTCAGTTTTATGCACTTCATTAGCTATTATATTTTGAGCATCTTTATCTGAAAGAATTATGCAAAGTCTTATGTAACAACAATGTTGCTATTGTAATAATCACGAAGTTACCACACATGTATAATAACTTGGTGTCAAGTGTTACTGTATTACCTTATGTCTCACTCATTATGAAAATATATGTGTTAGTCATCTTGAAGCTGCAAAAGTGGTCACCTCTAATGTTGAGGTGATTCCATGTCCCCCATGCAGTGGTGTAAAGTACTTAAGTAAAAATACACTGCTCAAAAAAAATTAAGGGAACACTTAAACAACACAATGTAACTCCAAGTCAATCACACTTCTGTGAAATCAAACTGTCCACTTAGGAAGCAGCACTGATTGACAATAATGTCACATGCTGTTGTGCAAATGGGAATAGACAACAGGTGGGAATTATAGGCAATTAGCAAGACACCCCCAACAAATGACTGGTTTTGCAGGTGGTGACCACAGACCACTTCTCAGTTCCTATGCTTCCTGGCTTATGTTTTGGTCACTTTTGAATGCTGGCGGTGCTTTCACTCTAGTGGTAGCATGAGACGGAGTCTACAATCCACACAAGTGGCTCAGGTAGTGCAGCTCATCCAGGATGGCACATCAATGCGAGCTGTGGCAAGAAGGTTTGCTGTGTCTGTCAGTGTAGTGTCCAGAGGATGGAGGCGCTACCAGGAGACAGGCCAGTACATCAGGAGACGTGGAGGAGGCCGTAGGAGGGCAACAACCCAGCAGCAGGACTGCTACCTCCGCCTTTGTGCAAGGAGGAGCAGGAGGAGCACTGCCAGAGCCCTGCAAAATGACCTCCAGCAGGCCACAAATGTGCATGTGTCTGCTCAAACTGTCAGAAACAGACTCCATGAGGGTGGTATGAGGGCCTGACGTCCACAGGTGGGGGTTGTGCTTACAGCCCAACACCGTGCAGGACGTTTAGCATTTGCCAGAGAACACCAAGATTGGCAAATTCGCCACTGGCGCCCTGTGCTCTTCACAGATGAAAGCAGGTTCACACTGAGCACATGTGACAGACGTGACAGAGTCTGGAGACGCTGTGGAGAACGTTCTGCTGCCTGCAACATCCTCCAGCATGACCGGTTTGGCGGTGGGTCAGTCATGGTGTGGGGGTGGCATTTCTTTGGGGGCCGCACAGCCCTCCATGTGCTCGCCAGAGGTAGCCTGACTGCCATTAGGTACCGAGATGAGATCCTCAGACCCCTTGTGAGACCATATGCTGGTGCGGTTAGCCCTGGGTTCCTCCTAATGCAAGACAATGCTAGACCCTCATGTGGCTGGAGTGTGTCAGCAGTTCCTGCAAGAGGAAGGCATTGATGCTATGGACTGGCCCGCCCGTTCCCCAGACCTGAATCCAATTGAGCACATCTGGGACATCATGTCTCGCTCCATCCACTAACGCCACGTTGCACCACAGACTGTCCAGGAGTTGGCGGATGCAAAAGTCCAGGTCTGGGAGGAGATCCCTCAGGAGACCATCCGCCACCTCATCAGGAGCATGCCCAGGCGTTGTAGGGAGGTCATACAGGCACGTGGAGGCACACACACTACTGAGCCTCATTTTGACTTGTTTTAAGGACATTACATCAAAGTTGGATCAGCCTGTAGTGTGGTTTTCCACTTTAATTTTGAGGGTGACTCCAAATCCAGACCTCCATGGGTTGATAAATTTGATTTCCATTGATAATTTTTGTGTGATTTTGTTGTCAGCACATTCAACTATGTAAAGAAAAAGTATTTAATAAGATTATTTCATTCATTCAGATCTAGGATGTGTTATTTTAGTGTTCCCTTTAATTTTTTGAGCAGTGTACTTTAAAGTACTACTTAAGTAGTTTTTTGGGGTATCTGTACTTTACTTTACTATTTATATTTTTGACAACTTTAACTTTTACTCCACTACATTTCTAAAGAAAATAATGTACTTTTTTACTCCATAGATTTCCCTGACACCCAAAAGTACTCGTTACATTTTGAATGAGTAGCAGGACAGAAATAATAAAAAATGCACCCGCCTATGGCAGCCTTCTGCATCTGCCGTGGAAGGTGGCCGAGCTAAAGTGGTGTTTGTCAGACCATGAGACATGGTCTGCAGTGTCCAAACGGTTTGGCCTATAAATAATATGATCACTGACTCCCACAAGCCCCACAGGACTCGTCTGAAGGTAACCGGTACCGTCAATGTGCCAACTGTTTGGAATGTTACCCCACTGTGGAAGGGGGAGATTCACATGAACACGATGCTGTTCTCCGTTTTTGCTCTATGACCCCCCAGAAGTGTCACGTGACTTGTCTGAAGGTCACGGTACCAGTTAAAAAAATAAATGGAAGTATGAAGGTAGTTTTGTGCCTACACAAAAAGGGGTTAAATATGTGTCCAAAAATATATCTATTTCCTGAGCTTTCTTATATCTCTAGATATAGGACAGACACTTCAAAACCTTATTCCTTATGATTTCTTTTACTGTCTTTTTGCAATTCATGAATGTTTTATTCAATGTGTTTCTATGGGCTATAGTAGATACCTAAAGGTGTCCTACAATTCAAAAACAAATAGCTAAATAATCCATGGTACAACCAGCTTAAAAACAATTCCATATGTCATCTTAGAACCCTTAGAAAATAGTTGCCTTTTAGTTGAAACTCTATATAACTCTTTACAAACAGTATTTGACTACCTTGAGTATTTTAAAATAAACTACAACATACAACTATTTTCTGCCCAGGTCTGAACTCCACAATACAGTTGAAGTAGGAAGTTTACATACACTTAGGTTGGAGTCATTAAAACTTGTTTTTCAACCACTCACACATTTTTTGTTAACAAACTATAGTTTTGGCAAGTCGGTTAGGACATCTACTTTGTGCATGACACAAGTAATTCTTCCAACAATTTTTACAGACAGATTATTTCACTTATAATTCACTGTATCACAATTCCAGTGGGTCAGAAGATTACATTCACTAAGTTGACTGTGCCTTTAAACAGCTTGGAAAATCCCAGAAAATTATGTCATGGCTTTAGAAGCTTCTGATAGGCTAATTGACATCATTTGAGTCAATTGGAGGTGTACCTGTGGATGTATTTCAAGGCCTACCTTCAAACTCAGTGCCTCTTTGCTTGACATTATGGGAAAGTCAAAAGAAATCAGCCAAGACCTCAGAAAAAAAGCTGTAGACCTCCACAAGTCTGGTTAATTCTTGGGAGCAATTTCCAAACGCCTGAAGGTACCACGTCCATCTGTACAAACAATAGTACACAAGTATAAACACAATGGGACCACGCAGCCGTCATACCGCTCAGGAAGGAGACGCGTTCTGTCTCCTAGAGATGAATGTACCTCGGTGCGAAAAGTGCAAATCAATCCCAGAACAACAGCAAAGGACCTTGTGAAGATGCTGGAGGAAACAGGTACAAAAGTATCTACAGTGGGGGAAAAAAGTATTTAGTCAGCCACCAATTGTGCAAGTTCTCCCACTTAAAAGATGAGAGAGGCCTGTAATTTTCATCATAGGTACACGTCAATTATGACAGACAAATTGAGAAAAAAAAATCCAGAAAATCACATTGTAGGATTTTTAATGAATTTATTTGCAAATTATGGTGGAAAATAAGTATTTGGTCACCTACAAACAAGCAAGATTTCTGGCTCTCACAGACCTGTAACTTCTTCATTAAGAGGCTCCTATGTCCCCCACTCGTTACCTGTATTAATAACACCTGTTTGAACTTGTTATCAGTATAAAAGACACCTGTCCACAGCCTCAAACAGTCACACTCCAAACTCCACTATGGCCAAGACCAAAGAGCTGTCAAAGGACACCAGAAACAAAATTGTAGACCTGCACCAGGCTGGGAAGACTGAATCTGCAATAGGTAAGCAGCTTGGTTTGAAGAAATCAACTGTGGGAGCAATTATTAGGAAATGGAAGACATACAAGACCACTGATAATCTCCCTCGATCTGGGGCTCCACACAAGATCTCAACCCATGGGGTCAAAATGATCACAAGAACGGGTGAGCAAAAATCCCAGAACCACACGGGGGACCTAGTGAATGACCTGCAGAGAGCTGGGACCAAAGTAACAAAGCCTACCATCAGTAACACACTATGCCGCCAGGGACTCAAATCCTGCAGTGCAAGACGTGTCCCCCCTGCTTAAGCCAGTACATGTCCAGGCCCGTCTGAAGTTTGCTAGAGTGCATTTGGATGATCCAGAAGAGGATTGGGAGAATGTCATATGGTCAGATGAAACCAAAATAGAACTTTTTGGTAAAAACTCAACTAAATCGTGTTTGGAGGACAAAGAATGCTGAGTTGCATCCAAAGAACACCATACCTACTGTGAAGCATGGGGGTGGAAACATCATGCTTTGGGGCTGTTTTCTGCAAAGGGACCAGGACGACTGATCCGTGTAAAGGAAAGAATGAATGGGGCCATGTATCGTGAGATTTTGAGTGAAAACCTCCTTCCATCAGCAAGGGCATTGAAGATGAAACGTGGCTGGGTCTTTCAGCATGACAATGATCCCAAACACACCGCCCGGGCAACGAAGGAGTGGCTTCGTAAGAAGCATTTCAAGGTCCTGGAGTGGCCTAGCCAGTCTCCAGATCTCAACCCCATAGAAAATCTTTGGAGGGAGTTGAAAGTCCGTGTTGCCCAGCCACAGCCCCAAAACATCACTGCTCTAGAGGAGATCTGCATGGAGGAATGGGCCAAAATACCAGCAACAGTGTGTGAAAACCTTGTGAAGACTTACAGAAAACGTTTGACCTGTGTCATTGCCAACAAAGGGTATATAACAAAGTATTGAGAAACGTTTGTTATTGACCAAATACTTATTTTCCACCATAATTTGCAAATAAATTCATTAAAAATCCTACAATGTGATTTTCTGGAAAAAAAATCTCATTTTGTCTGTCATAGTTGACGTGTACCTATGATGAAAATTACAGGCCTCTCTCATCTTTTTAAGTGGGAGAACTTGCACAATTGGTGGCTGACTAAATACTTTTTTCCCCCACTGTATATCCACAGTAAAACGAGTCCTATATCGACATTCACCTGAAAGGCCGCTCCAGCAAGGAAGAAGCCACTGCTCCAAAGCCGCCATAAAAAAGCCAGACTACGGGTTTGCAACTGCACTTGGGGACAAAGATCTTACTTTTTGGAGAAATGTCCTCTGGTTTGATGAAACAAAAATAGAACTGTTTGGCCTTAATGACCATCGTTATGTTTGGAGGAAAAGAGGGTGGCTTGCAAGCTGAAGAACACCATCCCAACCGTGAAGCATGGGGGTGGCAGCATCATGCTGTGGGGGTGCTTTGCTGGAGGAGGGACTGGTGCACTTCACAAAATAGATGGCATCGTGAGAAAGGAAAATTATGTGGATATATTGATGCAACAACTCAAGACATCAGTCAGGAAGTTAAAGCTTGGTCGCAAAAGGGTCTTCCAAATGGAAAATGACCGAAAGCATACTTCCAAAGTTGTGGGAAAATGGCTTAAAGATAACAAAGTCAAGATATTGGAGTGGCCATCACAAAGCCCTGACCTCAATCCAATAGAAAATGTGTGGGCAGAACTGAAAAAGCGTGTGCGAGCAAGGAGGCCTACAAACCTGACTCAGTTACACCAGCTCTGTCAGGAGGAATGGGCCAAAATTCACCCAATTTTAGGTGGGAAGGTTGTGGAAGGCTACCCAAACGTTTGACCCAAGTTAAACAATTTAAAGGCAATGCTACCAAATACTAATTGAGTGTATGTAAACTTCTGACCCACTGGGAATGTGATGAAAGAAATAAAAGCTGAAATAAATCATTCTTTCTACTATTATTCTGACATTTCACATTCTTAAAATAAAGTGGTGATCCTAACTGACCTAAGACATGGAATTTTACTAGGATTAAATGACAGGAATTGTGAAAACTGAGTTTAAATGTAGTTGGCTAATGTGTATGTAAACTTCCGACTTCAACTGTAGGTTCCCAAGAGGGATAAGCAGTATTTATGTTATTTTATTAGGATCCCCATTAAGGGTTGCGAAAGCAATAGCTACTCTTCCTGGGGTCCACACAAAACATGAAACATGACATAGTACAGAACATTAATAAACAATGTGAGAGTTCAGTGACCAGACGGAGGAAGACAACACGACAGTACCCTCCTCAGGGTGATAGGTACTAGTGTAAAGGCAATTAGCACACAGCTGGGCCCACTAATTGCTTGGTGTCTTCCTCTATAGGGTGTGCCAGGAGAGGAGCTGAGGGAGGATTGGGAGGATTGGGTGTAGAGACGGGGACCTGTGAGGACATCGTATTGACCTACCTCAGAGAAAGCTTCTTCGTCTGGGGCACCTAGTCTCTCTGTTAACCAAGGCAGATTATAGATAGAGAGAAACACTCCTCCTGTAACTATTATATGTAGACGATAGTCTAAAGACAGGAGTAGACATTTGTTTTTTTGCTTTCCCTTTTTGGGCCACGGCCTTTTGGTCAACGGCTTAGTTTATGTTTATTTGTTTTGTTACGCTTGCGTTGGACATTACCCTGTATTGGAATTATTTTGTTGGGTGAAAGAAAACCTGTTCAGTAACAATACAAAAGAAAAGGAACCACAACCACTGCCTCTGGTCTGTTCATTTCATGCCTCCCACTTGTGTTAGGGTGCTTCGGACAAGCAGATCCGTTCACAACAAGAACAGCTCAAGAACAGAACTACATACATTTTAAAAAAAGGCACACATAGCCTACATATCAGTACATACACACAATATCTAGGTCAAATAGGGGAGAGGTGTTGTGCCGGCAGGAGTTGCTTTATCTGTTTTTTCAAACCAGGTTTGCTTTTCATTTGAGCAATATGAGATGGAAAGGAGTTCCATGCAATAATGGCTCAATATAATACTGTATGCATTCTTGAATTTGTTCTGGATTTGGGGACTAAGAGATAAATCCAATTCAATACTAATGGAAATATTCTTGTTTTTTGTGCTGTTCAGCATTGCATAAAATACAAAACATATCCAGTCTGAACATCTCATATGAAACATCTGATAATAACAGGGAGAAGAATGATGGACAGGGTGGAGTACTAAGGCATAGAGCAGACAATCTCTCCCTCTCAGTCTGTGATTTAAACCTCTAGAGGGCGGTCTATGCAAAGTCTCCCCTCCCATTCATCCCTTTATAATCAGACACTCAATTCTGGCCTTCTCATTATAATCAGCTTGGACTCATATTACAGCGAGTTCTGTACTAACTAATACTGAACAATGAGGACTGTCTGGAGTTTAGTACTCATGTTGGTGTCTGTAAAAAGTAAGTGACAATATTATGTGTCAAGTAAAATTAATGTACCGTCATTTTAATGTTTTTTTAAAAATGTTTTATGAACTGCTTGAAACATTGATGGATTTTTTTGTAATTTTATTTCCAAAGGTGTTCAGGGTCAGACACTGACTGAGTCTGAATCCGTGGTTAAAAAGCCTGGAGAATCCCACAAACTGACCTGTACATATTCTGGGTTTAGTAGCAACTTTTGGAATGCTTGGATCAGACAGGCTCCTGGGAAAGGACTGGAGTGGGTTGCAACTGTTAGTGATGGTGGTGTCCGCACTTACTACTCCCAGTCAGTTCAGGGTCAGTTCACCATCTCCAGAGACAACAGCAAGCAGCAAGTGTATCTCCAGATGAATAGTCTGAAGACTGAAGACTCTGCTGTTTATTATTGTGCTCGAGAGACACAGTGAAGCAGGAGGCTGCAGCGCTGTACAAAAACTGATCAAGCAAGTATTTCTCTTGCTGTGAGAGTCTGTGAAACAATTCTGAGCTCTAGTCTCTGTCAACATCAATCCCTATCGCCCCCACCAACACTAGGAGAGAGTAGACACATACTACTCTAAATTATAACCATCATTATTTGAAAGCATAAAACATACTTGTCATTTTTTGAAAGATAAATACATAAATGTCTTTACAGCCATTCGATAATGTGTGCAGTCATTCAGTCAAAATAATTATCAATCTCTAGCAGCTAAAACCATTTACTTCATAAAGTCTTTCAATTTGGTGAGTTTATTTGAATGAAACCAAATGTCAAATTTCAGCAAACAGAATTAGTACAATATGTAATACAGAACCATGAAGGTCAATAATGTTAAAGTATAGATGAAACAAGTATAGATGACACAAGTATAGATGGAACAAGTATAGATGGAACAAGTTTAGATGGAACAAGTTTATTGTATTAATCCTAATAGATTATTTAATCCTGTACTGTTCTGAGAAACAATGCTACCAATATGAACTCTCAAATAACATCTCCATCTCAGGCTCTATTTTAGCCTCTAGAGGGAGGTCTATGCAAAGTCTCACCCCTTTATCCCTTTATAATCAGAAACTCAGCTCTGGCCTTTTCATTATAGTCAGCACTAACTATCACTGAACATTGGAACTGATGACTGTATGGAGTTTAGTTCTCATGGTGATGTCCATACATAGTAAATAAATCATTACATGGTGACTGAAGAATGAATCATGGTTAAACCCGAAATCAATGTAAATATCACATCTTCAACTGAATCTTGAAACGTTTTGTTTCGCAGGTGTTTGTTGATATATCAGGCTGTATCAGTCTCTTCCTCAAGTGAAATGACCTGGAGACAATGTTAAATTGTCCTGTAAAATCTCTGGTTTCTCAATGAGTGGCTACTGGATACACTGGATGAGGCAGAATATCACAAAGCACTACATAATTAAAGAGTCCAGCCTCTAACAATCAGACGAACTCTTGCCCTGTCTGGTCAAGCTTTCTTGTTAACACTTGAACAAGTATTTAACAAACTATTCAGAACATATGAATCTGTTCCCCATCTCTGAATTCTCTATTTAATATCTGTGTGATCTTCCCTGTGAGGAGGAGTTAATGCAAAACTCTGAGGTCATCCATCACTACTTATCTCTCTGCAGAGTGGAGGGGAGGGACTGAAGCTCTGACTAGACTGAGGAACAGAGACACACCATAACTACTAATAGTTCATCATGACATTTACTATTGTGGTTCTACTGATGACAATAGGCTTGACAGGTGAACACTATTAGACAGTTTTTATTTGATACAGACTTATCACAGAGGTTTTGATTCAAGGTATGTCATTAAATGTTACTTTGTCTCCACAGGTGTTCAGAGTCAGACATTGACTGAGTCTGGACCAGTTGTTAAAAAGCCAAGAGAATCACCCAAACTGACCTGTACAGCCTCTGGGTTCACTTTCAGTAGCTACTGGATGGCTTGGATCAGACAGGCTCCTGGGAAAGGACTAGAATTTATGGCAGCACATTATGACAGTAGCAATATTGCCTACTCCCAGTCTGTTCAGGGTCGGTTCACCACCTCCAGAAACAATAGAAAGCTGCAGGTGTATCTCCAGATGAACAGTCTGAAGACTGAAGACTCTGCTGTTTATTATTGTGCCAGAGACACAGTGACACCGTGTGCTGCAGCACAATACAAAAACTGATCTCACCCATCGACACACAATATCCCATAAAGACAAAGTGAAAACATGTTTTTAGACATTATTTGAAATGTATTGATAATGAAATACAGACATATCTCATTTACATAAGTATTCACACCCCTGAGTCAATACCTTTGGCGGCGATTACAGCTGTAAGTCTTTTTTGGGTGAGTCTCTAAGAGCTTTGCACACCTGGATTGTACATTATTTTCCCATTATTCTTTAAAAAATTATTCAAGCTCTGTCAAGTTAATTGTTTATCATTGCTTGACAGCCATTTTCAAGTCTTGCCATAGATTTCCAAGCCGATTAAGTTAAAACTGTAACTAGGCCACTCAGCAACATTCAATGTCATCTTGGAAAACAACTCCAGTGTATATTGTACCTTGTGTTTTAGGTTATTGTCTTGCTGAAGGGTGAATTTGTCTCCCAGTATCTGATGGAAAGCAGACTGAATCACATTTTCCTCTAGGATTTTGCCAGTGCTTACAGCTGTATTCTGTTTTTTTTTTATCCCAAAAAACTCCCTAGTCCTTGCCGATGACAAGCATACAGTTAACATGATGCATCCACCACCACTCTTGAAAATATGAAGAGTGGCACTTAGTGATGTGTTGTGTTGGATATGCCCCAAACAACGCTTTGTACTCAGGACAAAAAGTTAATTTCTTTACCACATTTTTTGCAGTGTTAATTAAGTGCCTTGTTCCCAACAGGATGCATGTTTTGGAATATTTTTATTCTGTTCAGGCTTCCTTTTTTTACACTGTCATTTAGATTAGTATTGTGAAGTAACTACAATGTTGCTGATCCATCCTCAGTTTTCTCATACTGTATCACAACCATTAAACTCTGTAACTGTTTTAAAATCACCATTGGCCTCATGGTGAAAACCCTGAGCAGTTTCCTTCGTCTCCGGCAACTGAGTTAGGAAGGACGCCTGTATCTTTGTAGTGACTGGGTGTATTGATACATCATCTAAAACCTAATTAATAGCTTCACATGCTCAAAGGGATATTCAGCATCTGCTTTATTTTTATTTATTTTCACGTTTACCAATGGGTGCCCTTTTTTGCGAGGCATTGAAAAACCTCCCTGGTCTTTGTACTTGAATCTGTGCTTGAAATTCACTACTCGATTGAGGGACCTTACAGATAATTGAATGTGTAGGGTACAGAGATGGGGTAGTTATTCAGAAATCATGTTAACCACTATTATTGAACATGGAATGAGTGGGTGCAACTTATTATGCGATTTGTTAAGCACATGTTGACTCCTGAACTTATTTAGGCTTGCCATAACAAAGGGATTGAATACTTATTGACTCATGACATTTCAGCTTTAAATTTAGACCATGTCCCAAGACCATCTCCCTCAGTCACGACAACCCCTTCCAGTCTCATCCTTTGCTTCCAGAATTGTAGATCTTCCCCACAATGACAGTTCTAGAATGTGTGTTCCTTCTGTCTCTCATCTCAGGTGAGTTAACTGGATTTATTTATGTCTAGTGTAGGAGAGAGGAGAGGAGCTGTGCTACTTGGCTGGAGGGTAACAATCATCTAAACTCTGTCTGTTTTTCAGCTGTTCAGGGGCAGTTACTCACCTCCTCTGAGCCAGTGGTGAACAGACCTGGAGAATCAGTAACACTGTCATGTACTGTGTCTGGAATCTCCATGGGTAGCTACTGGATGCACTGGATCCATCAGAAACCATGGAAAGGACTTGAGTGAAATGGGCCATTTGATGCGAGCACTGGCACTATATTTGCCCAGTCTCTCCAGGGCCCAGTTCATCATCACCAAATACAGCTCCAAAACCAGCTGTACTTAGAGGCGAAAAGCCTGAAGCACCGTACAAAAACGGAGTAATACTGATCTCAGTGTGCGAGGCAAAGAGGCGTGTCTATTCTTTAAACACACAAACACACTCTATGAGAGAGCAGAACTACTCAACAGTAGTGGAAAAAACACTGATATCAATATTATCCTGACAAAATAATCCACTCACATTATAACAGTGAAAATAACATTATTTACCTGAACCCAAAGTCAACTGTTTGCAATTCAGAGTTCATATTAACTATTACGTTTCGAGTATCTATTTCGGACAGAATTATATTAATGTTATCAGCAAACACATAGAGGATACACTCAAACTAAATACGGTAATAGACCATTTGTAGATCCTTGGGGAAGTCCACAATAGATTCCCAAGAGCAGATAAGCAGCAAACATAAAGAAGTCCAATTCAATACTAATTGTATTGTCTCACATAGGGACATATTCTTGTTTCTGTGCTGTTCAACATTGTATAAAAGACTAAACATATCTATTCTGAGCATCCCATATGAAACATCTGATAATAACAGAGAGAAGAATGAAGGACAGGGAGGAGAGAATCAATGAATAGAGCACAAGATCTCTCCCTCTCAGTCTGTATTTAAACCTCTAGAGGGCAGTCTATGCAAAGTCTCCCTCCCATTCATCCCTTTATAATCAGACATTAAGCTCTGGCCTTCTCATTATAGGAAGCTTGGACTGACATTACAGCGAGCCCTGAACTAACTAATTCTGAACAATGAGGACTCTCTATAGTTTAATACTTATGGTGGTGTTCATTCAAGGTATGTGTGTGAGTCTGTTGTGTCCACTAGAATCATTCTCAGACAGGCTTTTTCAAATAGTTTTCATTGTGACTGTTATAACTCAATAACAACAGAATTATGCCCTACAGATAAATAAAACGGGATGTGTTCAAACTTCAAAGTTATTTTTTAATTTGATCGTTTGTTAAACATTGTTTGCCATTTTGAATTTTCGCAGGTTTTCATGGCCAAACCCTGACTGAGTCTGAACCAGTGGCTAAAATGTCTGGAGAATCCCACAAACTAACCTGTACATATTCTGGAATCTCAACTAGCTCTGACTTTAACTAGATCAGACAGGCTTCTGGTAAAGGGTTGGAATGGATAGTTTACATTCATGGTCCAAGTGATAGTAGCATCTACTAGTCCCAGTCATTTCAGGGTTGGTTCACCATCTCCAGAGACAACAGCAAGCAGCAAGTGTATCTCCAGATGAACAGCCTGAAGACTGAAGACTCTGCTGTTTATTAGTGTGCCAGAGACACAGTGACACAGGAGGCTGCAGCACCGTACAAAAACTGAGCAAGCACTTATTTTACTGTGAGACTCAGTGAGACAATTCTGAGCTCCAGTTTCTGTCAACATCAATCTCATCACCCCACCAACACTAGGAGAGAGTAGACACATCATATTCTAAATTATCATCCAAATCCATAAAATATACAGTGGGGAAAACAAGTATTTAGTCAGCCACCAATTGTGCAAGTTCTCCCACTTAAAAAGATGAGAGAGGCCTGTAATTTTCATCATAGGTACACGTCAACTATGACAGACAAAATGAGAAAAAAAAATCCTGAAATTCACATTGTAGGATTTTTAATGAATTTATTTGCAAATTATGGTGGAAAATAAGTATTTGGTCAATAACAAAAGTTTCTCAATACTTTGTTATGTACCCTTTGTTGGCAATGACACAGGTCAAACGTTTTTTGTAAGTCTTCACAAGGTTTTCACACACTGTTGCTGGTATTTTGGCCCATTCCTCCATGCAGATCTCCTCTAGAGCAGTGATGTTTTGGGGCTGTCGCTGGGCAACACGGACTTTCAACTCCCTCCAAAGATTTTCTATGGGGTTGAGATCTGGAGACTGGCTAGGCCACTCCAGGACCTTGAAATGCTTCTTACAAAGCCACTCCTTCATTGCCCGGGCGGCGTGTTTGGGATCATTGTCATGCTGAAAGACCCAGCCACGTTTCATCTTCAATGCCCTTGCTGATGGAAGGAGGTTTTCACTCAAAATCTCACGATACATGGCCCCATTCATTCTTTCCTTTACACGGATCAGTCGTCCTGGTCCCTTTGCAGAAAAACAGCCCCAAAGCATGATGTTTCCACCCCCATGCTTCACAGTAGGTATAATGTTCTTTGGATGCAACTCAGCATTCTTTGTCCTCCAAACACGACGGTTGAGTTTTTACCAAAAAAGTTCTATTTTGGTTTCATCTGACCATATGACATTCTCCCAATCCTCTTCTGGATCATCCAAATGCACTCTAGCAAACTTCAGACGGGCCTGGACATGTACTGGCTTACGCAGGGGGACACGTCTGTCACTGCAGCATTTGAGTCCCTGGCGGCGTAGTGTGTTACTGATGGTAGGCTTTGTTACTTTGGTCCCAGCTCTCTGCAGGTCATTCACTAGGTCCCCCGTGTGGTTCTGGGATTTTTGCTCACCGTTCTTGTGATCATTTTGACCCCACAGGGTGAGATCTTGCGTGGAGCCCCAGATCGAGGGAGATTATCAGTGGTCTTGTATGTCTTCCATTTCCTAATAATTGCTCCCACAGTTGATTTCTTCAAACCAAGCTGCTTACCTATTGCAGATTCAGTCTTCCCAGCCTGGTGCAGGTCTACAATTTTGTTTCTGGTGTCCTTTGACAGCTCTTTGGTCTTGGCCATAGTGGAGTTTGGAGTGTGACTGTTTGAGGTTGTGGACAGGTGTCTTTTATACTGATAACAAGTTCAAACAGGTGCCATTAATACAGGTAACGAGTGGAGGACAGAGGAGCCTCTTAAAGAAGAAGTTACAGGTCTGTGAGAGCCAGAAATCTTGCTTGTTTGTAGGTGACCAAATACTTATTTTCCACCATAATTTGCAAATAAATTCATTAAAAAATCCTACAATGGGATTTTCTGGATTTCTTTTTCTCAATTTGTCTGTCATAGTTGACGTGTACCTATGATGGAAATTACAGGCCTCTCTCATCTTTTTAAGTTGGAGAACTTGCACAATTGGTGGCTGACTAAATACTTTTTTTTCCCCACTGTACCTGACAACCTGTCAACATAACATTATGAATATCCTCATGAAACTTCAACTGAAAACTATATAGCCATTCAAAGTCAGTTGACAATGGCAAATAACTCCAAACAGTTTCAATAATTTATGCAGTCATTCAGTCAAATTAATTATCACTATCTAGCAGCTAAAACCATTTTTTGGGTAATATTTTTCAATTTGGGGAACTTATTTGCATGAAACCAAATGTCAAATTTCAGCAAAAAGAATTCAGTTTTAAGTTTGAATGTCACATGCACTAGTACAGTGAAATGTATTTATTGCAAGCTCCAAACCCAACAATGCAGTAATCAATATCAATGTAATACAAAAAATAACAAAAGGTAGAACAAAAACACCTAAGAAATAAAAATAAGAAAGTAAGAAGCTGTATACAGCGTAACTTCCCATATCATTTACAATGTTCAGGGATACTTGAGTGATAGAGGCAGATACAGTGGCTTGTTAAAGTATTCACCCCCTTGGCATTTTTCCTATTTTATTGCCTTACAACCTGGAATTAAAATGGATTTTGGATTGAGGTCTGGGCTTTGACTAGGCCATTCCAAGACATTTAAATGTTTCTCCTTAAACCACTCGAGTGTTGCTTTAGCAGTATGCTTAGGGTCATTGTCCTGCTGGAAGGTGACCCTCCATCCCAGACTCAAATCTCTGGAAGACTGAAACAGGTTTCCCTCAAGAATGTCCCTGTATTTAGCGCCATCCATCATTCCTTATATTCTGACCAGTTTCCCAGTCCCTGCCCATGAAAAACATCCCCACAGCATGATGCTGCCACCACCATGCTTCACTGTGGGGATGGTGTTCTCGGGTTGATGAGAGGTGTTGGGTTTCGCGCCAGACATAGCGTTTTCCTTGATGGCCAATTTTAGTCTCATCTGAACATACTACCTTCTTCCATATGTTTGGGTAGTCTCCCACATGCCTTTTGGCGAACACCAAACATGTTTGCTTATTTTTTTCTTTAAGCAATGGCTTTTTTCTGGCCACTACCGTAAAGCCCAGCTCTGTGGAGTGTACGGCTTAAAGTGGTCCTATGGAGAGATACTCCAATCTCTGTTGTGGAGCTTTGCGCTCCTTCAGGGTTATCTTTGGTCTCTTTGTTACCTCTCTGATTAATGCTCTCCTTGCCTGGTCCGTGTGTTTTGGTGGGCGGCCCTCTCTTGGCAGGTTTGTTGTGGTGCCATATTCTTTAAAAATTTTTATAGTGGATTTAATGGTGCTCCGTGGGATGTTCTAAGTTTCTGATATTTTTTATAACCCAACCCTGATCTGTACTTCTCCACAACTTTGTCCCCGACCTGTTTGGTGAGCTCCTTGCCGCTTGCTTGGCGGTGGCCCTTGCTTAGTGGTATTGCATCATGTGACAGATCATATGACACTTAGATTGCACACAGGTGGACTTTATTTAACTAACTATGTGACTTCTGAAGGTAATTGGGTACACCAGATCTTATTTAGGGGCTTCATATCAAACCACTTTTCCGTTATTTATTTATTTGAATTTTTTGAAACTAGTTATTTTTTTCATTTCACTTCACCAATTTGGACTATTTTGTGTACGTCCATTACATGAAATACAAATAAATATCCATTTAAATTACAGGTTGTAATGCAACAAAATAGGAAAAATGCCAAGGGGGATGAATACTTTTGCAACGCACTGTATGTATAGGGGTAATGGACTGGACTAGGCACCGGTGGAACGGACTGCTCCGGAGTGGAACCGCTGACCGGAGCTGGACTAGGCACCGGTGGAGCGGACTGCTCTGGCTCCGGAGTGGAGCCGCTGACCGGAGCTGGACTAGGCACCGGTGGAGCGGACTGCTCTGGCTCCGGAGTGGAGCTGCTGACCGGAGCTGGACTGGGCACCAGTGGAACGGGCACGGGCCGTGCCGGACTGGGAACACGCACCACTAGCTTGGTGCGAGGAGCAGGCACGGGCCGGGCCGGACTGGGAACATGCACCACTCGTCTGGTGCGAGGAGCAGCAACAGGCCGGGCCGGACTGGCGACACGCACCACTGGTCTGGTGCGAGGAGCAGGCACGGGCCGTACCGGACTGGAACACGCACCACTGGCTTGGTGTGAAGTTCAGGCACGGGCCGGGCCGGACTGGAGACACGCATCACTGGCCTGGTGCGGGGAGCAGGTACGGGGCGTGCGGACTGGAGACACGCACCACTGGTTTGGTGCGGGGAGCAGGCACAGGCCGTACCGGACTGGGAACACGCACCACTGGCTTGGTGCGAGGAGCAGGCACGAGGCGTACCGGACTGGGAACTGGCGCTGGAGGTCTACGACTGTACCAGTCCTTTACTCTCCGCGCCCAGTCCTCCTCCAGTGAGGACTCCTCCTTGAGCCCCCACGAGTGCAGTGGTCTGGGCTCTTCTCTATCGATCCCCTACCACCCTTTTAGCCCCCCCAAAAAAAATTATTGAGGCTGTCTCTCGGGCTTCCTCCTCGGCCGGCGCCTTCTGTGTTCCTCTCCTGCCTGGGCCTCCTCCTTCGCCCAGGATCCTTTACCTGCCAAAATCTCCTCCCATGTCCAAAAACTCTTCCCCACCTGTGTCCAGGGTGTCTGCTGCTCCTGGGTACGCTGCTTGGTCCGTTGTTGGTGGGATCTTCTGTCACGATCGTTGAGAGACGGGTCAGACCAAGGTGCAGCGTGAAAAGCGTACATGTTTATTTAACTCAATAAACATAAACAAAACAAGAAACAACGTAACGTGAAGTCCTCAGGCTATACACATACAAGCCTAACACGGAACAAGATCCCACAACTAAGGTAGGCAAACAGGCTACTTAAGTATGATCCCCAATCAGAGACAACGAGCGACAGCTGTCTCTGATTGGGAATCACGCCCGGCCAAACATAGACACACAAGCTAGAACTGCAATATAGAAAATATAACATAGAAACTCACGCCCTGACCAAACCAACGGCCAGGGCGTGACATACCCAAGGAGACTCGAGGCTGTAATCGCTGCCAAAGGTGCTTCAACAAAGTACTGAGTAAAGGGTCTGAATACTTATGTAAATGTAATATTTCCGTTAATATTTTTTTGTACATTTGCAAACATTTTTACTAACTGGTTTTTGCTTTGTCATTATGGGGTTTTGTGTGTAGATTGATGAGATTTAAATATATATATATATTTTAGATTAAGGATGTAATGTAACAAAATGTGGAAAAGGTGTAGGGGTCTGAATAGTTTCCGAACGCACTGTATATTTAACCATTCAGACACTACAGACGTTTTTGTGAAAAGACAGACTGTCGGGATGTCTAATGGTCTTGACAAACACCGCTCTAGCTCTGCCACCTTTCACCACAGATGCGAAAGTGAGACATGGGCAGATGTGGCAGATTGAGACGCATCCAATGCAAACGGACAGCTTTTGATGGGGATTTATTTGTTATGTAACTTAGATTGACACACCGGTGCTTCAATTGAATCTAGTGTTTTTTAAAGGTTAAACCATTCATAATGATGCTGACTACATAAAAATTATTAAAGGTTAAAACATTCCTAATGATGCGGACTAAATAACAACTATTTTGTGTCAGTTGAAAATGAAAATATTATAAACCTCATTGTAAGACATTATAAAGGATCATACATGTTTATAACAAGTTATAAAGCATGGTACCTGCAGGATTTAGGAAAAATGTTACCCACAAATGTAAAGGTGAATTAAACCACTTTATAATATACTGTATAATAGTTTACAAAACAGTTAACCGATGGTAAAAAATATTCTAAAATATTTGAAGAAATAATAGAAATGTGCATTATCAACACCTGCATGTGTTGCTATCCTCATTGAGCAGGTGTGTGGTACTGGTGGGAAGTGTTTGTTGTGGTGTGTATCACTGTGACTATACAGTTACGGTTGTGGTCTATTGGAGGGTTACAGTAATATTATGTCATACAAAACCCCTTTGCTCCTGTGTGGACACATTAACACTGAACAGGTCAAATAAAGACCCCCCACGACATTGTAACCCTAATGAATCCTCACCATAAACATGATTTTGGCCATAGCCATGATATTGGGTTTTATACTGGAACATCTCACCTAGCTATCTTAAAATGAATGCTCTTACTGTAAGTCGATCTCTGGATAAGAGCATCTGCTAAATGACTAAAATGTCAAATGTAAATGTTAATTTTGTCAAATGTAAATGTTTTACATACAGATCTCATTACTGTATTGAATTATTTTTTTAAACTTTCTTTTAAATGGCAATGTCAGAAACGTATAATTTGAACAGTTCTTTATTAAAAATGTAGTAGCAGTACTACTTATTTCCATGATTGAAAATAAAAAATGGAAGTGGTATGGATATATTTATGAAATGTTTTGCATATGGGGAGGAACGGGAGAAGAGCTGTCAACCTTTATGGCATTACTCAATGACATGGACCCTAATCTAAAATGCACTATTGAATGTGACACTAAACGTGTTCATTACCTCGATATGTGGATTGAAATCCAACGGAACCCTGTTTAAAGCTCTGTACAGAAAATAAACAGACAGAAATACTCTATTACGGGAAGCTTCCACCCTGAGCCATTAAAAATAGGACTTCCAAGAAGCCAGTTTTTCAGACTGCGCCATATATGCCACTCCAGAGAGGACTATCTAGAAAAATCAGCGGAGATGCGTAATAGATTTCTATGAGGCTACTCTCACAATGTGTGGATGAAGCTCTTAATTTGGCATTAGGGAAAACATGAGATGAACCGCTACAAAACAGACCCACTAGAGCGAAAGAACACTTTGTATTGTTCACCACCACATATGCATTGAACTCGCGCAAAGTGGGAAACACTGGCATGTTTTATCATCAGACCCAGCTTTGCCAGCTGAATTTAAGAACCCACCACTTATTGTATATAGGAGAGGTCGCAATTTAGGTGACAAATTGGTCCATGCCAACTGACAGCCACAAAATAAAATGAGCCATGCTATTTTCCGCCCTCTTCTGAATGGTAGGTATAAATGCAGAGGCTGCGCACAGCGCTGCATTATGATTAAGTGCCGATATTTCTCCCACCCACATACAGGAAAACGGTTCCAAATAAATGACATTATTACGTGCTCCACCACCCATGTTATCTACATGATTAAATGCCCATGTGGGCTGTGTTATGCTGGTAAAACCTCTCGTTCTCTCAAACAGAGAATTAGTGAACATAAAAGTTCAATCAGGAGAAAGCGACAGGGATGATCCAGTCGCAGTACATTTTAATGACCAAAAACAAAAACATTTAATTATGCCCATGCATGTAATGTTGTAACTGTGAACATGAACTAATGCCACCACTTCAGCCTACTCTGACGTTTTTTCTTTCTCTGTACCCAATGATTTATGAAAACTTACTTGATAGGTGATGTCCTCATTGTGGTTTTACAGACATGTTTAGTACGTCTTATGTACACACTTTATTAGAATACCTATGAAATGCAAATTGTTATATTTGGTAACACGTGTTTATTTTCCCTCGAATCCAACCCCATTCGTTGCATTGAACGGATGTGTGTAGAGCAATGTCTACACAAGGGTGCAAATGAAACACTCACAAAAGCTCTGATGAAGGCCTTGAGGCCAATACGTAAAGCTGAATAAAGAGCAGTGATACTAACAAGAGCAGTGTGTGGGTTTCTTCTTGTTTCTCTACAGTTATTTATAAAAATAGTTATTTGTTTCATTTGACTGTGTAAAAACTAGCAGTCCTACTTATTTATCTGAGAGTCAGGCGAATATATATAGCGTTTTGCAAAAAAACATGATTATTTGTCTTTCTGAAATGAAACCATCAAGTGCTAGATATGAAACAAAAACATGAATGTCATTGAACAACACACAATCTCTGTCATAATTTCTTTAAACAATAAAAGCTAATTTACCAATATTTCTGAAAATGGATGTATAGAGTTTTTGAATGAAACTTTTCAAATATACTTTTAGATACCAGATGAAAGTAATTAATGTAAACTAAAATCAGTGATGGACCAAGGAGAGATCCTTGAGAAACACCCAAAATGTAATTATTATTTTCTGACACAGCTGTTCTGTGATGACTAAAACAATGGAAGCGATAATAGTAATAATATACTGTACTGTAAAGAAACTGATCATCCGAAGTTGACTACATTTTGTATTTCATTTTGACCGTTCATAATGCAGGTCAACACAGTTAATAACAGTCTTATCCTTTTTATACCAACTCTATATGCAAAGGAGCCTAACACACAACCCTCTCTCTCTGAATAAAAAGTGGACTGTCTGTCTCAGAGTCAGTTGGAGTAGAGAAGAACTCCCACCAGTTCAGCTTCAGCTTCCAACCATGTTCCCTACATCTCTGCTGCTGCTCCTGCTGGCAGCTGCCTCGTGAGTCTCTTGGGATTTGGGGGAAGGAATGGGTTGATGCTCAATAAAATACATTGAGAAAATATATTTTTAACAATAGCCTTAACACTCATTCTAATTACCATATGACTAATTATGTGTTTTTTCCCCATAGATGTGTACTGTGGTGGTCTTGAACTCAGCCAGCCAAGTTTAATGGTTGTAAAGCCTGGAGAGTCTCTGAGCATCACCTGTAAGGTCTCTGGGTATTCTGTTAGTGATAGCAGCGTAAGCTTTGCCACAGGTTGGGTTCGAAAGCTTACAGGGAAAGCAATGGAGTGGATTTCCCATATATGGGATGATGGAGATATCTACAAAAATGATGCACTGAAAAACAAGTTCAGCATTTCAAGAGATGCCTCCAGCAACTCTGTGTCTTTACAAGGGCAGAGCCTGCAACCTGAAGACACAGCTGTGTATTACTGTGCTCGCTACCCTCCACAGTGATACAAACCAGCACCAGACCTGTACAAATACCCATGTACCCATGGGAGAATGGTGCAAGCACAACACCAAGATATCAAGATATTTCAGATTAATGCTCAGTCTCAAAAACTGTTAAATTATAATTTGATAAGTTAACCTTACAAAAATCGTTAGCATTAAAGAAATGTAAACCCAAATAAAAATCCTGAACGTATGTTCCCATGTTGCTGATCTTCAACACATCATACTAAAGCCATTATATATAGTCAAAACATCATACTAAAGCCATTATATATAGTCAACACGTCATAGTAAAGCCATTATATATAGTCAACAGATCATAATAAAGCCATTATATATAGTCAAGACATCATACTAAAGCCATTATATATAGTCAACACATCATACTAAAGCCATTATATATAGTCAACACATCATACTAAAGCCATTATATATAGTCAACACATCATACTAAAGCCATTATATATAGTCAACACATCATACTAAAGCCATTATATATAGTCAACACATCATACTAAAGCCATTATATATAGTCAACACGTCTCATCAGTAAAATCTGAACTACAGAGAGTAGAATAAAGGACAGGGAGAAGAGAATCAAGGACTAGAATAGAAGATCTCTCCCTGTCAGGATATTTAAACCTCTAGAGGGTGGTCTATGCAAAGTCTCCCTCCCCTTCATCCCTTTATAATCAGACACTGAGCTCTGGCTTCTCATTATAGGCAGCTTGGACTGATATTACAACATTACAAGTCCTGTATTAACTAATACTGAACAATGGAGCTTATGACTGTCTGGAGTTTAGTTCTCATAGTGATGTCCATACACAGTAAGTAAAGCATTACATGGTGACTGAAGAATGTGTGAGTATCATGGTAAAACTCAAAATGTCTGTTAATACCAGATCTTCAACTGAGCGTCAACATTTTTGTTTTGCAGGTGTTTTCTGTGATGAGATGGATCAGTCACCTTCTCAGGTGAAAAGACCTGGAGACACTGTTAAATTGTCATGTAAAATCTCTGGGTTTGATATGACAAGCTACTACATGAACTGGATAAGGCAGAAACCAGGCAAAGGTCTGGAGTGGATTGGGAGAGTTGACTCTGGTTCAACAGATGCTCCAGACTACTCAGACTCCCTGAAAGGCCAGTTCACCCTGACTGAGGACGTCTCCACCAGCACACAGTTCTTAATGGCCAAGAGTCTGAGAGCAGAGGACTCTGCTGTTTATTATTGTGCTCGAGAGACACACTGATTGAAGCTGGTGAATCAGCTGTACAGAAACCCACACCCCACCTAACAACATGGCTAGCTGGTGTACTACTCCTCTCTTTGTGTTGTGGTGTCGAGAAACCGATGCTAATTATGCTGTGAGAACAAGGAAATCCGCTGACACTGTCCTCAATTATAAAAATGTATTACAGTTGAAGATCTCAGCGCCAATTTACAGACATCTGCAGACATCTGGAGAATAACCTGACCCAAACTCTAAATATGTTATTCTCCCCGTCCTTTGTCCCAAACAATAGTATATATCCTATGTAACCAGAACTACTCCCTCGATGCTTCCCTTAAGCTGAGTCAACATCCTCTAAAACCATTTGCAACCCTTAGCAAAGTCATAAATTGTTCAGATACCACATTTCCCCCCTTCGAGACTAACTAAGTCTCGAAAACAAAAAGAATAGGATTATGACAAATAACATTTTCTCTCTTATTCAGTAACTTTAACAATAAACCAAATTGTATGGAGAGTAAACACCTTTTTCTATGGAGTGTAAATAAATGTCTATGAAATATGAACAAACCTTTATGGAGTGTAAATACATTTCTATTAAATATGAACAAATCTTTATGGAGTGTGAATACATTTCTATTAAATATGAACAAATCTCTATGGAGTGTGAGAGCGAAAAACCTGTCTGGCAGCTTTCTTTCCAAATATCCATCAATCAATCAAGACAGTAAAATTCTCTCACGGCCCCTCTGCCCCAGGCAACCACTTAAGTATTCCAGATCAATTCATACATCTTTATCAATGCATTTTAAACTATGATGTAATTAAATACACATGAAAGCCTCAGCAAACAAAATACAATCAAATTTGTCCACATTCAGGCTGGTCAACCCATCGGACCCTCCTGTGGATTCTCTCTATCCCTGCCTAGACCCAATATCCCTAAGCATCCACGAAATAAACAAAAACCTCTGAGATCCCCACATGTACCCAATAACAGCAAATATCATTCTTCAAAAATTAATACAGAAAGAATATGACACAAATTATGTATTACACATGCAAATATGTCTATATATCATTGCAGACACTGGAATGTAGTCCACTACACTTCATCTCCTCAGCAGTGTCGACTTCCAATGCAACTTCGATGATGGAATCTGAACCTTTCCACACTTTCCTTGTTCCACTTCCTCCAGTCCATTCATAGTGTCCCTTCATATTGTCCCTCTATACATTCCCCCCATATGCTTCTGGAAGAAAAGAAAAGACCAAACAGTATCTTTTGCAAAACAACACATTCGAATTAAAACATCAATATCAACTAAAAATATAAAAATGAATCACATTCCATTTCCCCCTTTGATTCATCACAAAATACTAAAATCACACTAATATTTAAAAACATGTGAAAAATTGATATCTATGCATCAATACTCCTTTGAGTCTTGACAAAAGGTTAAACCCTCTTATCGTTTCATTTGCAAAACCCTTCAAAGTATAGGTAATATTATCTATGTTATCTTCCCAAATTTTACACCATACCATGGTAAAAGTCCCCACTTCTCTCCTAGACTTATCCTCCAATGGTAGGACTATGAAATGTCTCTCTTTCAGAATCAGATTTATCTCTTTCCCCTGCTTCCCCTCTTTTAATTGTAAAAACCTCATATGGAAGCTTCAACTTCAACATGTAACAACATCCTTTCCATCCATAGGGTAAGGATATATTCTTTCTCACCACAAACCCCAGATGTTTCTAAAATTCCCAATCGTCACATTACCATGCAAAAACTTCTCTCACCCTCAAAGTCCTTCTCTTCTTACTAAAAGAAACATCAAAAGTTACATTATATTACTCATTACTAACCTTATGTTCATGCTTACCCCAAAGTCATCATATAATCATCACCATCTGATATTCCCCTAAACATCCCCTTTCCATCATATGTTTTATTTTAACAAAAACAGCTTTTAGCCCTCACGGGTTTCCCCTCCAATGCTTCATGAAGTGCTGTTAACTGATTTTCCTTCCTATCTAACAAATTCACATAGGTTAATTCATTTAACCAATAACAATTAAACCTAGGCCTAAACAAATGCTTCCACAACTACATTATTGTATTTGTTAATGATTGTTGCTGATACAACAGCCATGATAAAGCATAAGATTTACACATACTTGATAGAGGTTGAGCTACCTTCTCTAAGATTCAATCCCATGTTCCTTGTGCTGGAATTCTCAACAGACATGGACCCTCAAGATTCCTCACTGATCTTACAGAATGAGGTAACTTCTTGAACTAAAGATTCCTACCTGCCCATTCATCTTTAATTTCCAAACAGAAGAATCAAATCCATATGCCTTCCATTTAGTTTCTCTCTCCCTAACTAGCAGTATTGATCAGATATATCTTCTTGTCTTCCATTAAAATCAAACAACTCATCCTGTACCTCCATGATAGTATTCTCCTTATCTTCCCTCTAACATTACTCAAAATAAGTTAGCAATCACTCATAACCCTCTTCCACTTCATATCGTTGTACAAAATATACTTCCTTTCACTAGGTGAAACAGCTTCTACTTCTTATCCTCATAACAACTCTTCTTCTCCATAATTATCTCTCCACATGAGAGGAATGTCACCTCTACACATTCCTTCTCCCACATCTACAAGGAAGATGAGCTGTACCACCCATCCTAACCCTAACGACAGTATTTTCCTCTAAAATTGGTGCTGGAGCGATTGGCTCCTTGTAATCAAATGTGATATATTTATAGCTTTAATAACTGTCAATGTTGAAAGAGTTGAATTGCTTCTCACTGTTGTTTTAATAGGCTGAAGTGTTGATGTCATTGTTGTTGATTCATCCATTCTCCCTAAAGCTTTGAACTCTTTACTTGTATTTCCATCTATCACCACTAGTGTCACTACATTAACTCTCAGTCCCAACTCTAATCCCTCACTTACAAACTGTTTATTATAAAAAATACATTTACAATCACCTTGATCTTCCTGTTGGGAATTGTAAATAGATACTACAATCACCCTCAATCTTCATTCTTCTCTTATCATTCAGCAACGCATACTTTTTCAATGCAACTGCTCCTAACAAATCTAAACTCCTGCCATATCTATCTTCCCACTGAACTCTACATTTCCCCTTCACCACTGTTCTCTCTCTCTTACTAACATTGAAGCTTAGCTGACTGTCCTAGAGTTCCTTCAACCCTAGTTTTCTTAACTTTTTAGTCTGACTTTTTCCTTAATTTTTCAAAAACCATTTCACTGATTTATCCACAAATTCCTTTTCCACTAATTTTAGGATATTTGATCCGGAAGACCCCACCTGCTTATGACTTCTTTACACAAAAAACTTGGCAAATGATTGAGCATCTTTAGCCTAGTTTGACATCTTATGCACCTCTTGGTGTAGGAATGTAACCAAGAATAACAGTCACCCCCTGTAAACATCATTTTTCAGACAGATTGTCCACCTGCCTATGACATAGTCAATCTGTTCAAGCAAATATGTTTCCAAAACCCTACTCCTTTGTAATCTTTCTCCTAACCTCCCCCTTGCAACATTAGCTAAACCCCTAGCTGTCCTTGTGGTCCTAAAATAATGCAACATAAGCTGAGTTGAACTTTCTTTAGTTGATTACTCAACCATTCCTCTGAGTTCAATCAGACAGCATTCTTGAAATACTTCAGCTGAATTGAAATGGATATTCCAGAAGCCTCTCATCTGGCATATTTTCCCCCTTAATTTCTTCCATATCTTAGCCTGCTTCAAAAATCTTCACTAAGATTTCCAATCCAGAATACTATAGACAAATCCATCTCTGTCATCATCAACAATTGGTAAACCTTTTCCTTTTGCACTTCTACCGTGTACATCTTTATTGTACAGTTCAACTTACACAATGCATCTCTTCCCAACAATGCAATAGGTATACAGTGGGGGAAAAAAAGTATTTAGTCAGCCACCAATTGTGCAAGTTCTCCCACTTAAAAAGATGAGAGAGGCCTGTAATTTTCATCATAGGTACACGTCAACTCTGACAGACAAATTGAGAAAAAAATATCCCAAAAATCACATTGTAGGATTTTTAATGAATTTTTTTGTGCAAATTATGGTGGAAAATAAGTATTTGGTCACCTACAAACAAGCAAGATTTCTGGCTCTCACAGACCTGTAACTTCTTCTTTAAGAGGCTCCTCTGTCCTCCACTCGTTACCTGTATTAATGGCACCTGTTTGAACTTATTATCAGTATAAAAGACACCTGTCCACAACCTAGCCAGTCTCCAGATCTCAACCCCATAGAAAATCTTTGGAGGGAGTTGAAAGTCCGTGTTGCCCAGCGACAGCCCCAAAACATCACTGCTCTAGAGGAGATCTGCATGGAGGAATGGGCCAAAATACCAGCAACAGTGTGTGAAAACCTTGTGAAGACTTACAGAAAACGTTTGACCTGTGTCATTGCCAACAGAGGGTATATAACAAAGTATTGAGAAACTTTTGTTATTGTCCAAATACTTATTTTCCACCATAATTTGCAAATAAATTCATTAAAAAATCCTACAATGTGATTTTCTTGATTTTTTTTTCTCATTTTGTCTGTCATAGTTGACATGTACCTATGATGAAAATTACAGGCCTCTCTCATCTTTTTTAAGTGGGAGAACTTGCACAATTGGTGGCTGACTAAATACTTTTTTTCCCCCACTGTACGTTCTGATACCAGTATGGGTATTGTAATTTTCTCATTTTCATAGCAGAGCTCAATTGGTTCCTTAAGAGTAATCAACTGTTTCACTCCCTCAAATCCCTATCCTAATTAGTTGATGTGACATAGTGATATGTGTAACCTCTTCAGGCTGAACACAGATAAAAGCCGTTCCACTATCCATCATCACTTCCCATGGTCAGTTGTTTATTTTCAGCTCAATTGTTGGATCTTTTTTCCCCTAACTGGTGCTACCAGCTGACACCCCCTTTCGGATCTTCTAGGCACCCCTAGACTCCTTGCTCCTTGCCCCTATAAGGGTTCACCTGTCCTCCAGATGATCTTCACTTGCTCCTGTATCTTCCTCTGAAATTCCCTCTTGTGTTTCCTTCTGGCCCATTGCACTCACAGCCAAAGTCACCAACCTGTCCACAATCATAACACACTTCTCAAGATTGCTGGAAGTATGGCTTAAATCTTCCTCCTCTTCCTCTTTCTCTTTCTAAGCCTTCTCGTCCTCTTCCTCTCCAATTCTGTGTCAGTCCAGAGACTGGCTATGGATATGAAACAACTGTTACCACTAGTTGTGGCTGGTACAATTGCATTTGACCTGGTTCGGTTGAAGCTGTAGCAGTCATTGTTGATTTGGTGCACACTGATTCTTCATAACCAAAGCTTATTTCTTTCTCCTTCTTATTCTCTCCCAGTTGTATTTCATCAAGTTTTCTGAGAGTTTCTTGGTCCTGTTCTTTCTAGTTGTGTTCCTTTAACCTCTACAGATCCACTTGATGGACTATATAATCTCTATTTTGATGGACTATATAATCCCCTTTTGTCATGCTTCCAAGTCCAACCACCTCTGCCAGTTTGTTCCTTACTTGTGAGGGCAGTCCCATCTGCAGTTTAGCTCACAAAATTGACTTCTCAATTTGACTCACATTGGATCATTTCCAGCAATATTTCTCCCTTGATGAACTCTTGACACATAGGCTCTCAGATTTTCTTGTTGTCCTAGTGGATCAATCAGAATGTTGTCAGGATGCACATTTGTTGGAAACGTATCTTTCAGTGCTCTCCACAGCCTATTTCTACTTGCAGCCAACAATTCAGTGTCATTCACTTCAGTCACCACATATCTATTATGTCCCGCTCTCTGAAATATTTATTCCATACCTGTAATCCCAAGGAGATTAGCCAAAAGTCTCTTAATGTCTCCTATGGCAGACTATGTTCCCACCATAATTTCTTCCAATTTTTTGAAATCCAAGGATATGCTCCATCTTGAAGAGTAGACAGCTTCTCAAGTATATCTGACATATCGGTATTCTTCAAAGGCATATATTCTAGGTTCTGTCCTCGAAATATCATCTTCTTACTGGTGCCCTCTTTCCTTTTCCTCAATGTATTAGTCTTCTCTAATTCTTGGGATCCTTTTCTCAGCAGTTTTTTCTTCTCTTCTGTATCTTCAGCTTCTTGAGTTGTTCTTCCAGTTCTCTTACTTCTTCAAAATTATTCCCTTTATCCAGGCATGATACGCATCGGTCTATATCTCTTTCTATTTCTTCTGTACTAGTCATTGTAGGATAAAATCCTCCTGAACATAAAGCACCTTTAATCTCCAAATCTTCATCGCTTTCTCTATCTTCACTTTCATCAGAGATCGAATCTCTAGTATCCTTCTTCTTCCTTCAACTTCCATCACCCCTTCTTTCCTCTCTTGCCAACTTCCTTCTGATCACAGAGTCATATCCACCCATGATCTCTTCTCAATCACTCTGATCATCATCATCTTCTTCAAGTTCCATCCTCCTGAACCTCACTCCATCCTTAGTTTCCAGACATCTCTTTTTCTTCTTACTTTTGGAGTTTTGGATTCATCTTTATGGTCGTTTCTGCTACTCCTCTCTCTATTATTCAATCGCTTTCATCATGTTGATTATGTCAGGGTTAAGAATCCCTTCCACTAGCCATGGTTGTTCAATGTCAGACCAACGTAAAATTCCTTTCCCAGATAACCTTGCAATACCATTAACTAAATGATTACTATTTTCTACTACATCAACAGGAGTAATTACTTTCATAGTTTTTATGTCCTTTTCCCCCCTTGTAACAACTCTTTTATATTCCTTTATTGTGAATTATTTTAGACTATATAGCTTATAGTTCCCTCTTTCTTTATTTTTCTTCCCCAAATTAATTAATTAATTAATCTATTCATTTATTCATCAATTTACTTATTTATTCATTTTATTTTATTTTATTTTACCAAATTATTGATTAGTGGCAATCTTACCACATCCAATCAGGAAAGTAAATGAAAGTAGTCAACTTCAGAGCAATCCAAAAAAGAAAGACCTCTAATACAGCAACACTACTGACTCACAAACCCCATTGCTTAATAAGCACCCAATTACCTTTAATTTTACAGAATAATGTCAGTACTCGATTACCCCACTCAACTCTAATCAATCCCACTCATGCACAAAAACTCCAAAATGCAATTCTTAATTACATCAATTGATCAGTCTGTTGCCAAGTCCTTGTCAAATTGTCATAACATCAAATATGCTAGGCAGCCAAAATATCCTCTATGGGAAGGTACGTTTGTGAATAGAACAGTACTAGCCTTGATTTGACTTGATCCGTTGCAGCACACTCTGTCGCATGATGCACTCGTCAGCACTTCCTCTCTCTCTCTGTCTCCTCCTTCTTATCGTCTCTCATATCACAGAAGAACAAAGAACAGACAAGAATTTAGTATTTTATGCACTCACTGGGTTATTTCAACCATTCAATATTCCTCCGTTCACATTCAGCTCTAAGAAATAAGCAAACAACTTAACTCAGGAATAGTATAAATAGCTCAATAACATTTTATTTTATTTATTTAATTAGTTATTTTTTATTTTTAATCCGACAACATATCTCTCTCATTTATCAATTCCTTAGATCTCAATCAAATGGTTTCATCGTTAACAACAGCCGATATAACAAACAGAACCCTCTATTTGTGTCTAAATCTCCCTCTCTGTCTCTGAAACTGCTCTGAGTCTGCGTCTCCCAGCAGCTCAGTGCAGGCAGGGGAGTGGCATATTTGCTCTACGTAACTCTAAACTCATAAAATCACACGCATGCGTAGTTCATTCACCAATGCGATTTCAGAGTGGAGGGAGCTCTCTCCTGCTGAACAGAAAGTAGACAGACCAACTTTACCTCCGTTCTTCCCCCCATATACAAACAGTAACACTTAACAGAGCTCACAAACCAACAGAAAACATAGAACACAAATCCTACTCTCTTCTACACACACACACATACAGTTTAAGAGGCTTATTTCCGTTCCTACGGACCCCTAAGCATGCTACTACCATCGCGCCATTTTTTCCCTTGTTCCTAAATTTCTGCTACCTCGAGTTCGCGGATATTCAATGAGCGGTTACATCAAACATATACTTCGTCAACTATAAGTTGAGCGGTAACTTGCAATCGAATGTATATACCACAAAATCCAGTCCCCGGGACTGACCCAAATTCACCTAATGTGCTTTTAGGATTTTCGGCCCATCCTAATGATCGCCTCGCTTGAGGGCTTCCATAGATTCGCGATGTTCTAATTTGTATACATTTCCTTGGCCTTATTCCTTCATTCTATTCTTCAATAGTTATATACACTCCCCCTGTTTGCGTTGTTAACAGCGCAAACAAATTTAGAAATTTAGAACGGACTCCTATCCCACAGCAAATAACCAGCAAAGCACACACGCAAGTTCTTAACGGTGCATTCATTCAACGCACACACACAGACACACGAACTAACCAGTGCCCAAAGTAGTGAGAAAACTCACCCTTATCTGCCGGACTCTGGAGCGAGAGTCAGCTCGGCGCCCATGAATGGAACGCTGAGAAAAGACGCAACACGACCAATACCTCGTCGCCATTATGTGGTGTCGAGAAACCGATGCTAATTATGCTGTGAGAACAAGGAAATCCACTGACACTGTCCTCGATTATAATTATTTATTACAGTTGAAGATCTCAGCGCCAATTTACAGACATCTGCAGACATCTGGAGAATAACCTGACCCAAACTCTAAATATGTTATTCTCCCTGTCCTTGTCCCAAACCATAGTATATATCCTATGTAACCTGATATGGGTGTTTTCCCTACAGACCAATCCCAGGACTCCACCTAACAGACTTCCTCTGCTTTAGGGTGCCCCTCTAGAACTACTCCCCAGATGCTTCCCTTAAGTTGAGTCAACATCCTCTAAAACCATTTGCAACCATTAGCAAAGTCATAAATTGTTCAGATACCACAGTGTCACACTAGAATAGTTATGGTATCATTACTGTAAATAATACAACATCAATATCACAAAGCACTACACAATAAAAGACTCCAGCTTCTTACATTCAAACTACACAATCAAATTATATCTTGCCCAGTCTGGTCAAGCTTTCTTCTTGTCACACAAACAAGTAATTAACAAAGTATTCAGAACATATGAATCTGTTCCCCATTTCTTAATTCTCTATTTAATCTCTGTATTATCTTCCCACCCAGTGAGGAGGAGTCAATTCAAAACTCTGACCTCTTCCATCACTACTTATCTCACTGCAGAGTGGAGGAGAGGGACTGAAGCTCTGACTAGACTGAGGAACAGGGACACACCATAACTACTAATAGTTAATCATGACATTTAATATTGTGGTTCTACTGATGACAATAGGCTTGACAGGTGAACACTTTTAGACCGTTTATTGTTTGATAAAGAATAATCACAGAGATTTTGAGTCCAGGGATTTTCTCTAATGTTACTTTGTTTCCACAGGTGTTCAGGGTCAGACACTGACTGAGTCTTGGCCAGTTGTTAAAAAGCCTGGAGATCCACACAAACTGACCTGCACAGCCTCTGGTTTGGACATGAATAGATACTGGATGGCTTGGATCAGACATACTCCTGGGAAAGGACTGGAGTGGGTTGCAACTATTACCTGTGACAGCATTGGCACTTACTACCCCCACTCTGTTTAGGGTCAGTAAACCATCTCCAGAGACAATAGCATGAAACAGGTGTATCTCCAGATGAACAGTCTCTGCTGTTTATTATTGTGCCAGAGACACAGTGACACAGGAGGCTGCAGCCCTGTACAAAAACTGATCAAGCACTTCTCTCACTAGCAAATCAAATCAAATCAAAGCAAAGTCAAATGTGATGTGAGGCAGACAAAATAAGGATCCAGCATAAATTCCAAGTTTATTCAAAGCATACCATTCCTTATCAAGCTCAACACAGCTTAATCCACTCTTCAGGCCATTTTAGTCAGTAAACATCATCTTGATGACATCTTATTTACATTCACCTGTATATCAGTCTAATCCAATTAAGAGTTTTAATTACTGATAACAGACTTTTACTGTTATCTAAAAAGAGTAATGGGTCAAGCATATACTGTATCTTTGGGGACAACAATAGTTAGATTCTCACTATCTCACTATTCATAATGCAAGTCATTGCATCCCATAATAGATCATTGTATTATTATTAATAGTATTATGATACATAATTGTTCTACTCAACATGTCACTGTGATTCTAGTAATTTTACTGTAGTTCTCCTTTAATCCTAAATCTCTGACTTTGATGCAAATCAATTATCCTCTTTGTATTAAAGAAGAGTCTGTTTCTCTTTCACTCGGAGTAAATAAGTATTATTCCCATCAGTTCAGCTTCCTCACAAACCATGTTCCCTGCATTTCTCCTGCTGCTGCTGGCAGCTGCCTCCTGTTTCTTTTTTTAATACATTTTACTATAACATAATCAAACTGTATAAATGTATCATGTACCTAATGTTAGACCATTTTCAAATATCTAGATTTTTCCCCTGACAGGTATGCATGGTATTGTTGACCCAGAACTCAGCAGCCAAGCTCAATGGTTGTAAAGCCAAGATAATCTTTGAGCATCACTTGTAAGGTCTCTGGGTATTCTATCAGTGATGATAGCTATACCACAGACTGGATTAGATATCCTGTAGATAAAGCTATGGAATGGTTCAGATGGAAATTGCAAATATTCTTTCAAAAGCAGGTTCAGCATCTCCAAAGATGTTTCCAACAACATAGTCACTTTAGAAGGGCAGAGAAGTTAAACTGAAGACACAACTGTCTATCACTGTGTCAGATATAATTACACACAGTGGTGTGAAGCAAAGCATGACCTGTACAAAAACAACAAAAATGTATATTGCAGGAAACCATCGTTCCTTAAGGACAACACAGTTCATATTGTCACAGTCAAAATTGACACTTCCTGGGAATGTGAGATAAACTGTCTAAGCTAGCTAGCTAACCCACCACCGGGACTAGCTGGCGAGTAGCTATTAGCAACGGTATAGTTATTTCACGCCTGAGAGTGCCTGTAATTACGCCAGCTGGCTGCCTACAATAATTACATACAATAATTGCCTACCATTCAGCTGTTTCCTAACCTCATTGTCTGAACCGTTAACGTTAGGGTAGCAAGTGGCTACTGTGCTTGAAATATTAGCTAGCTTGTTGCTACCTGGATAGCTACTAGTAAACAATAGCTGGAACGACCGTGTGAACAGACGCGAACTGGCTGAGTCAATTCAGTGGCTAGCTTTGCACTTGGCTAGCTAACAGTAGCTGCTAGGGGTAAGTCATAACCTACATTTGTTTAGTTTTTTTACATATTGATAGCCCAAGTCGTTCAAGGAATTTGAGACATGGGTGACTAGTTAACGTTAGTTTGGCTCTCTCTGTGTGTTCGTACCGTGAAAGGAGGGGTTCTTCTTTGTCTGAAAGCAATGGCTAGCTAGTTTGCTAACTATTCTAGCTAACTAACTGGCTGAATAAGTTGACGACGGACTCGCTCAAGCTGTCGGGACTAACCCACAACGTTAGACACGGACACGGACGATCTGCTTGCGTGTTGATACACTGGTGGTTTGTTGTGGCAGAGTATTGGCGCTAAACCGTGTTGCTGGAGTCCGGCATGCTAGCTGGCTGTGGCGTCATATGACTTGATTCCCGGACGATTTTCACGGAATAATACTGCACCTAGTTAGCTAGCTGAATAAACTGAGTAAGTCTATTCCTAGAAACATTGAACCGCTGTAGTTTACAACAATTATAGTTTCTGAGGTGGAAGTTGGGAGAGTTATATTTGGGAGTTGTGCTGAGGGAGGCCCCGCTCTCTCCTTTCCCAGATGTTTAGTTCATTTCATTCCGATCTCCTCTGCATTATTGTAGCCATTTGCTGCAGCCTGTCAACTATGCCTCTGCCTATCCCTGTTCTCTCCTCTCCGCACAGGCTACACAAACGCCTCACATCGCGTGGCTGCTGCCTCTCTAACCTGGTGGTCCCTGCACGCACCACCCACCTGGAGTTCCAGGTCTCAGGCAGCCTCTGGAACTGCCGTTCTGCTGCCAACAAGGCAGACTTCATCCCAGCCTATGCTACCCTCCAGTCCCTCGACTTCTTGGCGCTGACGGAAACATGGATTACCACTGAAAACACTGCTACTCCTACTGCTCTCTCCTCGTCTGACCATGTGTTCTCGCATACCCCGAGAGCATCTGGTCAGCGGGGTGGTGGCACAGGAATCCTCATCTCTCCCAAGTGGACATTCTCAATTTTTCCCCTAACCCATCTGTCTATCTCCTCATTTGAATTCCATGCTGTCACAGTCACTAGCCCATTTAAGCTTAATATCCTTGTCATCTATCGCCCTCCAGGTTCCCTTGGAGAGTTCATCAATGAGCTTGACGCCTTGATAAGTTCCTTTCCTGAGGATGGCTCACCCCTCACAGTTCTGGGGGATTTCAACCTCCCTACGTCTACATTTGACTCATTTCTCTCTGCCTCCTTCTTTCCACTCCTCTCCTCTTTTGACCTCACCCTCTCACCGTCCCCCTACTCACAAGGCAGGCAATACGCTTGACCTCATCTTTACTAGATGCTGTTCTTCTACTAATCTCACTGCAACTCCCCTCCATGTCTCCGACCACTACTTTGTATCCTTTTCTCTCTCGCTCTCCTCCAACACTACTCACTCTGCCCCTACACAGATGGTAATGCGCCGTCGCAACCTTCGCTCTCTCTCTCCCGCTACTCTCTCCTCTTCCATCCTATCATCTCTTCCCTCTGCTCAATCCTTCTCCCTCCAATCTCCTGATTCTGCCTCCCCAACCCTCCTCTCCTCCCTTTCTGCATCCTTTGACTCTCTATGTCCCCTATCCTCCCGGCCGGCTCGGTCCTCCCCTACAGCACTGTGGCTTGATGACTCATTGCGAGCTCACAGAACAGAGCTCCGGGCAGCTGAGCGGAAATGGAAGAAAACTAGACTCCCGCGGACCTGGCATCTTTTCACTCCCTCCTCTCTACATTTTCTTCATCTGTTTCTGCTGCTAAGGCCCCTTTCTACCTCCTCTGTTCTTGTCCTTCTAGACCTGTCTGCTGCCTTTGATACTGTGAACCATCAGATCCTCCTCTCCACCCTCTCCGAGCTGGGCATCTCCGGCGCGGCTCACTCTCGATTGCGTCCTACCTGACCGGTCACTCCTACCGAGTGGCGTGGCGAGAAGCTGTCTCCGCACCACGTGCTCTCACCACTGGTGTCCCCCAGGGCTCAGTTCTAGGCCCTCTCCTATTCTCGCTATACACCAAGTCACTTGGCTCTGTCATATCCTCACATGGCCTCTCCTATCATTGCTACACTGACGACACACAACTAATCTTCTCCTTTCCCCCTTCTGATAACCAGGTGGCGAATCGCATCTCTGCATGTCTGGCAGACATATCAGTATGGATGACGGATCACCACCTCAAGCTGAACCTTGGCAAGACGGAGCTGCTCTTCCTCCCGGGGAAGGACTGCCTGTTCCATGATCTCGCCATCACGGTTGACAACTCCGTTGTGTCCTCCTCCCAAAGTGCGAAGAGCCTTGGCATGACCCTGGACAACACCCTGTCGTTCTCCGCTAACATCAAGGCGGTGACCCGATCCTGTAGGTTCATGCTCTACAACATTCGGAGAGTACGACCCTGCCTTACACAGGAAGCGGCACAGGTCCTAATCCAGGCACTTGTCATCTCCCGTCTGGCTTACTGCAACTCGCTGTTGGCTGGGCTCCCTGCCTGTGCCATTAAACCCCTACAACTCATCCAGAATGCCGCAGCCCGTGTGGTGTTCAACCTTCCCAAGTCTCTCTCACGTCACCCCGCTCCTCTGCACACTCCACTGGCTTCCAGTTGAAGCTCGCATCTGCTACAAGACCATGGTGCTTGCCTATGGAGCTGTGAGGGGAACGGCACCTCCGTACCTTCAGGCTCTGATCAGTCCCTACACCCAAACGAGGGCATTGCGTTCATCCACCTCTGGCCTGCTGGCTCCCTTCCTCTGCGGAAGCATAGTTCCCGCTCAGCCCAGTCAAAACTGTTCGCTGCTCTGGCACCCCAATAGTGGAACAAGCTCCCCTCACGACGCCAGGACAGCGGAGTCACTCACCACCTTCCGGAGACATTTGAAACCCCACCTCTTTAAGGAATACCTGGGATAGGATAAAGTAATCCTTCTACCCCCCAAAAAAAAAAAAAAAAAAAAACATTGTAAAGTGGTTATCCCACTGGCTATAAGGTGAATGCACCAATTTGTAAGTCACTCTGGATAAGAGCGTCTGCTAAATGACGTAAATGTAAATGTAATGATTAACAGACTTGTACATGTAAGTTCAATACTGTTTAATGTTTATAAGCAGGTTATAAGCAGGTTTTTCTTATAAAGTGATACTATGTGTTTTCTTCGTTATTTTAGTGATAGAAATAATGAATATCCAAATGCACCAAAGGGGCTGGAGTGCCTAGTATTAAACAGAAAGGTTAAACCATTCATTCATAATGATGCTGACTAAATAACAACTATTAAAGGTTAAACCATTCATAATGATGCTGACTAAATAACAACTATTAAAAGATTAAACCATTCATAATGATGCTGACTAAATAACTATTAAAAGGTTAAACCATTCATAATGATGCTGAATAAATAACAACTATTAAATCTTAAACCATTCATGATGACGCTGACTAAATAACAACTATTAAATCTTAAACCATTCATGATGACGCTGACTAAATAACAACTATTAATGGTTAAACCATTCATAATGATGCTGACAAAATAACAACTATTATAGGTTAAACCATTCATAATGATGCTGACAAAATAACAACTATTATAGGTTAAACCATTCATGATGATGCTGACTAAATAACAACTATTAAAGGTTGAACCATTCGTAATTATGCTGACTAAATTACAACTATTAAATGTAAAACAGTTCATAATGATGACGATTAAATATCAATTATTAAAGGTTAAACCATTCATAATGATAATGACTAAATAACAACTTTTCATGGTTAAACCATTCATAATGATGCTGACTAAATAACAACTATTAAAGTTAAACCATTCATAATGATTCTGACTAAATAACAACTATTATAAGGTTAAACCATTCATAATGATGCTGACTAAATAACAACTATTAATGGTTAAACCATTAATAGTGATGCTGACTAAATAACAACTATATTAAAGGTTAAACCATTCATAATGATGCTGACTGAATTACAACTATTAAATGTTAAACCGTTCATAATGATGCTGACTAAATAACAACTATTAAAGGTTAAATCATTCATATTGATGCTGACTTTGTAACAAATATTAATAAAGGTTAAACCATTCATACAAATTTTGACTAAATTATTTTGAGTGAGTTGAAAATTAAAATATTATAAAGCTCATTAATAAAAAGTATCATAGATGTTTTTAACTGTTGTAAAGCACTGTACCTGCAGGATTTAGGTAAAATGTTCTAATTTTAAAGAATACTTAAATCATGTTATAATATATAATATTTTAAAATATTCAAAAATATTTGAAGAAATAATAGATATGTGTGTTATTACCTATCCACAACCATCTGAATGTGTTGCTATCCTCATAGAGCAGGTGTGTGGTACTGGTGGGAGGTTTTTGCTATGGTGTGTATCACTGTGACTATACAGTTATGGTTTGGGTCTACGGGGGCCACAGTGATATTACGCCGACAAAAACCCCTTTGCTCCTGTATGGACACATCAACACTGAACAGGTCAAATAAACACCCCCCACGACAATGGTACCAATGTAAACCTAATGAAACCTCACCATAAACATGATTTGGCCATAGCCATGATATTGGATTTTGTACTGTGACATAAATCCATACATTTGCAAACAACTGTCACAAACTGACAATGGATACACCTTTAGTCACAAACAATAATAACAAACATTGAAGATTAATCCACCAACTCATGGAGAATATAATACTGTAAGAATCTGTAGTAATGCTACAATGTATAGTTTTAGCCATGGTTTTATGTTTCTTATACCTGACTGAGAGCAGACATAGTCATATGGAATCCCTATGGAGATGTGAAGGAGGTGTTTTTGTGCTGGGGTATATCACTGTGATATGGGGTGGGGTACACAGTGAAATGAGGCTGAACAAAAACCTCAGAGACAGAACTTGCATTATATCTGCCTGAGGATAGGGAAAATGGGGAGAAACCATACAATATTCTTCAAATGATCGTCTGATATTGATATAACCCCATTGTAAATTGTTTTAAATTTTTTAAAGTATGTTTTGATGGAGTAAGTGATGTCATGACATGGACCTGAGCATCAGTTTTTAAAAGGTATACAAAACTGAATTCACAACGTATGTCCTTAAGAAATCAGGTGTATAATAATATTACGATATTGCGTTATATCTTCATGTCTGTTGGATTCAGTGTCATGACTTTAAAGCTGCCTATTGAGGTGCAGGGTTTTTGTACAGGCAGTGAATGGAGACATAGCACTGTGATGCTTTTGACTACTGGGGTAAAGGGACACAAGTCACCGTCTCAACAGGTAAGCAAACTTACATTTATTACTTCCATCAAATGTTTAATTTTCCCATTCTATTTTCTGTGTAGAAATAACATATGTAGTCTTGTGCGTTTTTCAGATGCAAAACGTCATTGAATAGACCTGTTCATGGTCCACTAAAGAAATTGTTTACTTATTTCCTTGAAAGTCAAATAGTTCCTAAATTTCTAGGTTCTGCTGTTGTAGAATAATGCAGAAGTTTGTTTCCTAAAGTCTTATAAATAGAAAACCCTTCGTTCCTTAGAAAAAAATGACAGTCTAAGAGAAAATGATCCATATTGTGGAAATATATTGTTGACCAAGTGTGACTATGTTAGAATGTAGTATCTATTTAGATTTTTTTTGTGATGAAGTTATCAAGATTAGTTGAAACCAATTGCTGTAAAGAGGGTAGTTTTTGTATTGCTTGGCATACGCCCTTGTCACACTGTGTTCAGCTACTTTGACTATTGGGGAAAGGGACAATGGTCACAGTATCATCAGGTAAGCCATTGTTTTGTGTCTTTTTACGCAGTTAAATTGCTATAGTTTGTAGATAAATCATTGTTTTATGGAGGAAAGTTAAAATTATGACTTGGATATTGTTATTAGCGTAGTACACCTAGGTAGGGCAGTATTGTTTGTTCATCTCCTCACATACTTCTTTCACTGTTTGCGATTGGTGTTGAATTGGTTAATTATGTAGGCTTTGCTTTAAGTCGAAAATGACCCTATGAAAATGAAAATGTGGGAGTCAAACACATAAACCAAATGAAGGGTAAGATAATATGAGCAGAGTTCATCTTAGCCCATATTGAATTGAGTGTTAATTGGCATCACCTTAGTCCATATAAATCATTTAATTAAAATGATTTCAATTAATTGGTATTAGAGGAACAGCATGTTTTATTTTATGGTTGTTTTCACTGGTAAATGTGTCTGCAATTGAATGAGTTAATGTGTACTTAATTGTGCCTTCCTGTATTATACCTTTTCAAAAATGTTTTTTCTATTCTACTGAGCCAGTTACTTAATGTTTGTATTCTTATATTTTATTATTTCTTATTGTTGTTGCATTGTTGAGAACGAACCTGCAAGTAAGCATTACATTAGACGGTGCACACGATGTGTATCCTGTACATACGACTAATAAAATATTAAACTTAGTGGTAGTTATATCTCAAAGAATACAAGACAACCAACTACATAGAACTAAATGGTGCCTTATAGTGCAAGATTAAATGAACATGTAGTTCTTAGGTTATAACTGTGTAATGACCATTTTACCGCGGTAATTCCTAGTAGTTACCATGTCATTTCTGTACATTCAAATAAAGTGTTACATTTCTTTCTTTCTTTCTTTCTTTCTTTCTTTCTTTCTTTCTTTCTTTCTTTCTTTCTTTCTTTCTTTCTTTCTTTCTTTCTTTCTTTCTTTCTTTCTTTCTTTCTTTCTTTCTTTCTTTCTTTATTGCAGCAACCACAGCCCCCTCTGCTCTGCTCACTCTTATGAACTGTGGAACCCCTACTAACAACGTCTACAGCATCGGTTGTGTCGCTACCGGGTTTTCGCCTTCTCACTCACCTTCAAATGGACAGACGCCAGCAGGAGTGCGCTGACGGACTTCATCCAGTACCCGGCGGTCCAGAGCGGGGAAAACCTACACAGGAGTCAGTCAGCTCCGCGTGGATGAGAATGTCTGGAAACTATTAATGTTTAGAAAACCTGCTATAGAATGATTATTGGTGTTTACCCTGGATTTCTTTGAAAATATCAGTATTATTTCAATAAGGGGTTAAACTAACATGTGCCCATTTCTTTTACCTCCCACCTCTCAGTCTTACTTCCAACAGTGTCTTTGCTGTCGGCGCCCATTGGAACCACCCAATACCTGATGTGTATGATTGAACATTTCGCCACAACGAACGTCACTGTCACCTGGAAGAAGAATGACAAGGAGGTGAAGGGCCCGACCCCTACTGTAGGCCAACAGCAGTCAGGCCTCTTCTCAGCCAGCAGTCTGCTGAAGGTCATCAACACTGACTGGAACAACAAGTTCCAGTACAGCTGTGTGGTGCAGGACCAGGAACAAACCATCAACAAGACGATCTCCAAAACAGGTCTGTACATAGGAGTAGACTGTACTACAATTGATGTCATGCACACACACAGGATCTCTATTATTTAGTGTAGTTCCTCATCAGTAACATTAACATGTCATGCTTTCCCACTGCTTCCCTCCCCTTTCAGAACCACTGACGGTGACTCTGAACCCACCGAGTGTGAAAAAGTTTTTCTTGGACAACCAAGCAATGCTGGACTGTGTCATCACTGGTACAGACAAGGACACAGTGTCTGGTACCACTATCACCTGGCAGGTCAACGGACAGGCCACGACGAATGGCATCCATCTGAAACCTATTGAATCAAAGGGCAACCTGAACAGCAGGGTCAGCACTCTGACCATAGACCAGCCGAAGTGGACCAATGTGAACAAAGTCCAGTGTTCTGTCATGAAGAGCGGTGAAGTCACACCGGTCATTCAGGACCTCAGCTTCACCAAAGGATGTAGGTCACTGAGACATCTCAATGTGGTTGTGATAAGTGGTCACATGCTCCAGGTTCTGGAGTGGAAGCCACAGGATGTGCAGACTTTGCTCCAGCCCAGCGCTAACACACCTGAGTCAGCAAATCAACTAATCATTAACTAATCATCACCTTTGCTTAGTTGAATCCGGTGTGTTAGTGCTGGGCTAGAACAGAAACCTGCACACCCCTGTGGTGCTCCAGAACTAGGGTTAAGGACCACTAGGTTGGATTTTAAACTGATATTCACATACTGCTTTTCATATGTGCCTACACGTACATGAGTGTAACGTTTCTCCTTAAAATCAATCCTCTTGCAGGTCGAGCCCCTTCAGTGTCCGTCCACCTTCTCTCGGAGGAAGACATGAAGGAGGAGGGGAAAGTGACTCTGGTGTGCCTGGTGGTCAGCCCGTCTCTCTGTGACGTCTACATCATGTGGAAGGTGGACAGCGGCGAGTACCAGGAGGGGGTCACCAGCCGTCCTCAGAAAACCCCGGAAGGCAACGACTCTGTTACCAGCGTCTTCACCACCACCAAGAATGAGTGGCAGACAAACGTGAAATTTACATGCTGTCACGGTTTACTATGCCAGAACCCAGAAGCAGACAAGGACAAGGTACGTTGAGAGAAAGGTGAGTGTTTAATTAGTAGATTCCGAGTGAGGCTGAATAATCCAGGGAACAGAGCGGGTGGCGTGGATGGGTTGTTGAGGGTGCAGTGGTTGGTCCGGTACTGGCTCGGCAGCCGCCGACCATCAGGCAGAGGTTGGGTGAAGGTTCCGGGTGAGAGACTGCAGACAGAACAAAAAACGGAGGTCAGTACACAGCAAGTAACAAGGTGCAAAACAACAAAACTAACACTAATGGCTCAGAGGCTGATACGCTGACAAACATACTGTTCATAAGCTAACGATCCGGCAGGAACTGGATGTTAGGCCAGAGCCTAAGAAGGGTGATGATCAGGACCAGGTGTGCAGATTGCTGATGGGATGCAGGTGCGGAAAACAAGAGCGCTCCCGGAGCGTTCCCGAACCCTCGGGAAGCTGGAGATTACGAACCGGAACACTAGTCACCAGACAGGACCCGACTCAGACAGCCGGGATCGTTACAGTCCCCCCTCCGATTTAACGCCACCGGGCGGACTCCTGGAGCGCCAGGATGGAGGCGGTAGAAGTCACTGATGAGGTCCGCATCTAGGACCTGTCGCCGCGGAATCCAACTCCTCTCTTCAGGGCCATACCCCTCCCAGTCCACGAGATACTGGAAACCCCGGCCCCGCCGTCTGGAATCCATGATGCGACGCACCGTGTAGGCAGGACCACCTCCGATCATTCGAGGAGGAGGAGGAGGAGGCGGAGGAGGCAACAGAGGACTGAGGAAGACAGGCTTGAGGCAGGAGACATGAAAGGTGGGATGGACTCTGAGCGTCCTCGGTAGTTTGAGTCGAACTGCCACTGGATTGATCACCTTCTCCACCACAAACGGACCAATGAACTTCGGTAACAACTTCCTAGACTCAGTCCGTAACGGAAGATCCCGTGTAGCCAACCAAACCCTATCTCCGATGGTTAGGTGGGAGCGGGGATCCGCGACGATTCGCCTGGAGCTGATACCGGTCCGAAACTCTAAGGAGTGCCTTTCTGGCCCGATGCCAGGTCCGGTGGCAACGACGAATATGGGCCTGAACAGAAGGCACTGAGAGCTCCTTCTCCTGAGAAGGAAACAGGGGAGGTTGGTAGCCATACAGGCACTGGAAGGGAGACATCCCAGTGGCAGATGTAGGAAGAGTATTGTGGGCATACTCAACCCAAGGCAACTGAGAGACCCAGGAGGTGGGGTTGGAAGAGACCAGACAGCGTAGCGTGGATTCCATCTTCTGGTTGGCTCTCTCCGCCTGACCATTGGATTGGGGGTGAAAACCAGATGTGAGACTGACTGTAGCTCCAATGGCCAAACAGAAGGACTTCCAGACAGCAGAGGTAAACTGAGGGCCACGGTCGGAAACGATATCACTGGGCAAACCGTGGACCCTGAAAACCTCCCTAACCAGGATCTCGGACGTCTCCGAGGCAGAGGGAAGCTTGGCAATAGGCACAAAGTGGGCGAACTTGCTGAATCTGTCCACGATAGTCAGAACGACCGTGTTTCCCCTCAGAAGCGGGCAACCCAGTGACGAAGTCCAGGGGCCAGATGCGACCATGGTCGCCGGGGAATAGGAAGGGGGTGAAGTAGTCCAGAGCTGGGCCGATTGGTACTCTTATTCTGCGCACACACTGGACAGGCAGCAACAAAACCCCGAGTATCCTCGGCCATGGCAGGCCACCAAAAAGCGTCTGCGAAGAAACGCCATTGTCCGAGCCACGCCAGGGTGACAAGCCATCTTGCTGGCGTGGGACCATTTGAGGACAGCAGGGCCGAACCGACTCAGGCACAAACAACCGACCGGGTGGACCGTTACCGGGACCGGGCTGAGTCCGAAGGGCCGCCAGCACCTCCTCCTCAATCTTCCACATAACTGCTCCCACGACGCAGTTCCGGGGAGGATTGTCTCGGTCTTGGACCCACTCTCCTCCGTCTTGGAGAACATCCGGGACAAGGCGTCCGCCTTGCCGTTCTTAGATCCAGGTCGGAACGTCAGGGCAAACTTGAATCGTCCGAAAAACAACGCCCACCTGGCCTGACGGGGAGTTGAGACGTTTAGCCGATTGCACGTAAGCAAGATTCTTGTGGTCAGTCCAGACAATAAACGGTTGCTCCGCCCCCTCCAACCAGTGGCGCCACTCCTCCAAGGCAAGTTTCACCGCGAGAAGCTCCCGATTACCCACATCGTAATTCCTCTCCGCAGGCGAAAGGCGACGAGAGTAGTAGGCGCAGGGATGGAGTTTACTGTCCGTGGAGCATCGCTGCGACAGGATGGCGCCAACTCCCACATCAGACGCGTCCACTTCAACGACGAACTGACGGGCCGTGTCCGGTTGAGAGAGAATCGGTGCGTTGGTGAATCGCCTCTTCAAATCCAGAAACGCTCGATCCGCCTCCGGATTCCACTTGAAGGTCCTGATACTGGAAGTCAAGGCAGTTAACGGAGCGGCCACACGGCTGTAATCCCGGATGAATCTGCGGTAGAAATTCGCAAACCCCAAAAATCTCTGGAGCTGCAATCTCGCACCGGGCTGGGCCCATTCCAGAACCGCTCTAACCTTCTCCTGGTCCATCCTAATCTCTCCCCTGGAGATGATGTACCCGAGAAAGGATGTCGTGTGGGCGTGAAACTCGCACTTCTCGGCCTTCACGAACAGACGATTCTCCAACAATCGCTGCAGAACCTGCCGGACATGCTGGACGTGGTCGGAAGGTTCCTTCGAGAAGATCAGAATGTCATCCAGGTAAACAAACACAAAGAGACCGATCATATCTCTCAGGACGTCGTTCACCATACTCTGGAATACCGCTGGAGCATTGGTCAGTCCAAACGGCATCACCTGATACTCGGTGACCCATCGGTGTATTGGAAACCCGTCAACCACTCGTCCCCCTCTCTGATCCGGACCAGGTGATACGCATTGCGTAGGTCTAGCTTGGTGAACACCGTAGCACCCTGTAAGGAGTCGAAGGCAGAACTCATCAAGGGCAGGGGATACTTGTTCTTGACCGTGATGTCATTCAACCCCCGATAATCAATACACGGTCGAAGAGAGCCATCCTTCTTACCCACAAAGAAGAATCCTGCCCCCAGGGGTGATGACGAGGGACGACGAGACCAGCAGCTAGGGACTCCTTGATGTAGGTCTCCAACGCCTCACGTTCAGGTCGGGAGATACTGTATAACCTTCCCTTGGGGTAGACAGCTCCAGGGACCAGGTTGATGGCACAATCATATGGTCGGTGGGGAGGGAGTGACAGAGCCTTCTGCTTACTGAAAACTTCCCCCAAATCGTGATATGTCTCGGGAACCAGGGACAAATCTGGGGGTTTAGCCTCAATCACCTGACTGGGAACCGAATGGGGGCAGGCAGTCTTGAGACAGTTAGCATGACAATCAAGGCTCCAACTGCGTTACCTTGCCCGTCCACCCAATCGAACGTGGGATTGTGTTCCTTCAGCCAGGGGTATCCAAGGACCAGAGGAACATGGGAAGACGGCAGAATGAAGAATGAAATCATCTCAGAATGATTCCCGACAACCGCATCTTAACCGGTTCAGTCCTCATCGTGATACGTGCCAGACTACTGCCGTTCAGAGTGGTCGCCTAATGGCTTCCGGCAATTGCTCCTTGGAAAGCCCCAGCTGTTCCACCAACTCGGCATCAAGAAAGCTTCCATCGGCACCTGAATCGATAAAAGCGTTAAGCGCTAAGCTCTGATTCCTGTTCACAAGGGTAGCCGGGAAACGGGGTCTGACAGAGGTACTGAGAGGTTGAAACTGGCTCGCTAAAAGTCCTCCCAACTTTAGCGAGCCGGGCAGTTTGACGACCGCCGGGAACAAGTGGAGATGTAATGTCCCGAGCTACCACAGTAGAGGCAGCAGTTGGTCTTACGTCTATGTTGACGCTCCTCCTTGGTTAACCCGTGCCGCCCCACTTGCATGGGTTCAGAATCGGGAGAGAGGACCTCTCCACTAATCCATTGTGGTGGAGACTGATCGACGTGTTCTGGTCCACCACCCGACCCGACTGGGGACTGAGAAGCTGATCGATTGGACGGACCCCATTGCTTCTCCCTCCTTCGCTCTCGGACTCGATTATCCACCCGAATAGACAAGGCTACCAAGCTGTCCAGGTCACTAGGCTCGGATAGGAGATCAACTCATCCTTGAGCTGCTCCGACAGACCCTGGTAAAGGCCGCTTTGCAGAGACTCCTCGTTCCACCCACTCTCCACAGCCAACGTCTTGAACTCGATCACGAAGTCGCCACGCTGCGAGTTCCTTGGCGAAGCGAAAACAGGCGCCTAGCTGCGTCCCTCCCTCGGACGGAATGGTCGAAGAGCTTCCTCATCTCGGCCGTGAACCCCTGGTATGAAGCCATGCAGGGATCCTGTCGTTCCCCAAACGGCTGAAGCCCACTCCAGCGCTCGACCACGCAGCAACTCAATCACAAAGGCTATCCTAGCCTTGTCTGTGGCATAAGAGTAGGGCTGTAGATCGAACACTAATCCACACTGCATAAGGAAGGAACGGCATCTTCCCAGCTCCCCCTCATATTTATCCGGCGTCGGAACCTTTGGGCTCACGGATGGACACAGCTTCAGAAGCGGCAGGCGAGATGGGTGAAACCGGTAGTGGATCCTCCACCGGACACTTACGTTGGTTCTGGACCTCCGTCAGACCGGTAGAAAGGTTCCGAACTGACAACGCGATCTCATGTAGTACCGTGCTATGATGGCCCAACATCTTCTCCTGCTGGGTAATAGCATGGCGAACGGAGTCCAGGTCCGCTGGGTTCATTACTGGCCGGATCGTTCTGTCACGGTTTACTATGCCAGAACCCAGAAGCAGACAAGGACAAGGTACGTTGAGAGAAAGGTGAGTGTTTAATTAATAGATTCCGAGTGAGGCTGAATAATCCAGGGAACAGAGCGGGTGGCGTGGATGGGTTGTTGAGGGTGCAGTGGTTGGTCCGGTACTGGCTCGGCAGCCGCCGACCATCAGGCAGAGGTTGGGTGAAGGTTCGGGTGAGAGACTGCAGACAGAACAAAAACGGAGGTCAGTACACAGCAAGTAACAAGGTGCAAAACAACAAAACTAACACTAATGGCTCAGAGGCTGATACGCTGACAAACATACTGTTCATAGCTAACGATCCGGCAGGAACTGGATGTTAGGCCAGAGCCTAAGAAGGGTGATGATCAGGACCAGGTGTGCAGATTGCTGATGGGATGCAGGTGCGGAAAACAAGAGCGCTCCCGGAGCGTTCCCGAACCCTCGGGAAGCTGGAGATTACGAACCGGAACACTAGTCACCAGACAGGACCCGACTCAGACAGCCGGGATCGTTACACATGCGCCGTCAAGTACACCGGCTCGGACAACAACACCGCACCTAAGGAGAGGAGTGTGTCGAAGTCCATGGGTAACTCATGTGAAGACAAGTGATTTTAATCTGTGTGTGTTGTGTCGTTGTGTCTCCTTATTGACTCCTCTGTGGGTCAGAATAGCCAATTACTAGGTGTGTCCACTGTTGTCATCTTTGTTGTCCTTGTTGAGTTAAAGTTAACATGTTAGTGTTGTCATTGTTTTGTTGACTGTAGACATGTATATTGTTTAATGTGATATTGTCCAGTCTATTGTGTTGTAAGATGTCAGTCCTATTGCACAGTCTTGTGTTGCCATTGTTGTCCTTTGTCATTGTTCAATGTGCCTTCCTAATGTGGAGGCTGGCTAATAAACAATATCGCATTTAAGATCACATGGTTCCGTGTTCCTATGTCAATTACTTCAAGTCTTAGAAAATATACTGGTCTATTGTACATATAAAAACAGAATAAAGACAATTGTTTTGGCATGAAAAGACACAACAGTACTGAATAGCCTACATAATAGTACTGTGCTTCCAGTAAGGTGGTCATGGATGTACTATTTTGTGTATAGGTGTAGTTTGACATAAATGTGAGTGGATGTGCATGTTAACATTAGGCCAAGATAGAAGTCTGCACAGCTCAGTTTCATGTGTTCTTTGTGTGTTGATGTGTGTGTCTGTGTGTGTCCATATAATTTGAACTCATGTAGCTGTATTTGTTAGAATATGATAAAGACTAATACAGGTGTACAATACACATACACACATGAACACACACACACACACACGCAAACACGCAGACACACATGAACACACACATACACAGATACACATGAACACGCAAACACACGCAAACACGCAGACACACATGAACACACACACACGCAGACACAAGCGTATGTCCGTTCTTCACCACCTGTCTCTCTACCTGTTCTCAGAGAACATCCTACTGACTGAGCCTGAGGCGGGCTTCGCTCTGAGCTGCACGGACAACGATGAGGATGAGTTCAGCAGCCTGTGGTCCACCACCTCCTCCTTCATCATCCTCTTCCTTCTCTCCCTCACCTACAGCACAGTGCTCAGCCTGGTCAAGGTACTGACACCGCTTATTTCATGTGATTGTAGACTTCTGATGAAGGCCATTGGCAGCTGATCAATAACATTTGATTTGATTTGATTGTGAGCGAGAGTTGCTCCTTTCCCTTCCAAATATGATTATATACACAGAGGAGAGGTGAGAAACTCTTTGTGGGCCAAAGGTAACCTGCGTTTTTCCACTTCGCTGTCTGTTTATTGTAATAACCTGTATCTGTTTCTGCCTCTTTTCAGATGAAGCAGTGAAGAACACATGATGGACTGCAGAGATAGATGTGTCTAGATTAGAAAGGACATGGTCTGGGATGGTTATGGCATAGTGTTCTATAGTAATAATGTTATGTATATATCCAATACGTTATTGATTATGATTGATTAGTATTGTTGTTCTCAATATTATACAAGCATTGTGGTGATATGTTATTTTTCATTCATTGATTTATATTGTATCCTGTGTATCCTGTGATGTTTGTGTGTCCTTTTTCACTTTAATAAAGTCTAACTTTTAGTTGTTGTCTTTTTACTGAGACATCCACTGGATTCTAATACAATGACACATCCTATATCCAAAGACATGACTGATTGGAGTGTTTCTGCTTGGCAGAGTTATCTATGGAGCCAATTTACGGCTGTTGTCCCTCCCAGGACAGATGAAAACAACATTGGGCTATATCTGTAATACTCAACTAAAACTTCAACATTCTGTTATCAGTTGATCTGAGGTGGTTTCTTGGTTCTCTAACTTGTCTAATAATAGTGTCATGCAAAAGCAGCTTCCTCTCTCTCTATCCCCATGATACCACACCTGTGGCACTGAAACTGTCCAGCAACTGCCAGGAACACAAATACACTTCTTTGAAAGAAGAGAAACACTGCATGTACGAAAGCAACGCATGCACGCACACACCCACACAAGCACACACCCATATACAGTATATAAATATATATATTAACAAAACCCTAAGTATTTTAGTGCTTTTCCTATGTATGTCGTATGGTCGTGTGAACATGGGTGTGTTGCTTTGTATTTCTATAATTGGGCTACCACGCACACAATATATATTATCTTATGTCATAAAAGTCATTAATTTCGTTCAAATGTAGGTTTCTTTTCTAAGTTGTTGATTATTTGGTAACTTAGATCAGTGGTTCCCAATCGATGTGCCGCCACACACTGGTGTGAGTTGAGGAACTCTCAGGTATGCTTAGAAACTTTTCCTAATCTTGTTTTTTTTAAATGAAACACTCAATAAATGAATAAATACATAATTTTGACTTAGGAGCACTAGTGGCGGTCAGATAATACATTAAATGGCACAGGGTTACATCTGCATCGTTGTTTCTAATCCAGTGCCCTCAGGCTGTTGAGGGGCAACCAACAAGGGCAAAGTCATTTGAATCATTTCACTTTGTCTGTGAAAACCATTTAAGCACAGGAAAGTATGATTAGGTTTAGCCAGAGTATTTTATTTCTATATGGCTCTGGGCTTAACTATACCACAGCCTCTGCCATAGATACAAATGGAGCATGGCTTTGTGTACGTGGTTGTGCCTTTACAATGCAGAAAACCGCTTGTCTCTAGCTCAAACCATTCAAAACCTATTTTACTGGAGCTAAAAACATATATTTCTGGAGCAGATTCGTGGACACTCTTCACCCTAAAAGTTTAAGCCTTAGGGAGGGTGGGGGTGGGAGTGGGGGGGGGTTCCACTAACATATGGAATTGTTTTAAGATGGTCAAAACATGGATAATTTATCTATTTGATTTTGAATTTTAAGACAACTTTAGGTCTCAATAAAAATATATAAACAAATTACAGTATTTGATAAAATAGTGAACTTGGCCTTTACTGCTATATAGTCCACAGAAATGCATTCATTGAATAACACATTTATAAATGGCAAAAAGACAAATCTATCAAAAGTGATATGGTTTTGAAGTGTCTGTCCTATATCTAGGAGATATGAGAAAGCTCCGGATATTTTATTTACAAACCGGTAGTGGGTTACCTTCATGATACTTCTGGGGTTGTAGGAGAAAACGGAGAACACCATTGTGTTTGTGAGAGTCTCATCTTGTTGGCCAATCCATTCAGACACTACATCATTTCATGAGAAGACCGATTTTCGAGATGTCCCCTGGTCTGGCAAACAGCGCTGTAGCTCTGCCACTTTCCACCGCGGATGTTGAAGGCAGCCCATACACAAAACAGATACAGTGGGGGAAAAAAGTATTTAGTCAGCCACCAATTGTGCAAGTTCTCCCACTTAAAAAGATGAGAGAGGCCTGTAATTTTCATCATAGGTACAATTCAACTATGAAAGACAAATTGAGATACAAAATTCCAGAAAATCACATTGTAGGATTTTTTATGAATTTATTTGCAAATTATGGTGGAAAATAAGTATTTGGTCACCAAAAACAAGCAAGATTTCTGGCTCTCACAGACCTGTAACTTCTTCTTTAAGAGACTCCTCTGTCCTCCACTCGTTACCTGTATTAATGGCACCTGTTTGAACTTGTTATCAGTATAAAGACACCTGTCCACAACCTCAAACAGTCACACTCCAAACTCCACTATGGCCAAGACCAAAGAGCTGTCAAAGGACACCAGAAACACATTTGTAGACCTGCACCAGGCTGGGAAGACTGAATCTGCAATAGGTAAGCAGCTTGGTTTGAAGAAATCAACTGTGGGAGCAATTATTAGGAAATGGAAGACATACAAGACCACTGATAATCTCCCTCGATCTGGGGCTCACGCAAGATCTCACCCCGTGGGTCAAAATGATCACAAGAACAGTGAGCAAAAATCCCAGAACCACACGGGGGGACCTAGTGAATGACCTGCAGAGAGCTGGGACCAAAGTAACAAAGCCTACCATCAGTAACACAATACGCTGCCAGGGACTCAAATCCTGCAGTGCGAGACGTGTCCCCCTGCTTAAGCCAGTTCATGTCCAGGCCCGTCTGAAGTTTGCTAGAGTGCATTTGGATGATCCAGAAGAGGATTGGGAGAATGTCATATGGTCAGATGAAACCAAAATATAACTTTTTGGTAAAAACTCAACTCGTCGTGTTTGGAGGACAAAGAATGCTGAGTTGCAACCAAACCTACTGTTAAGCATGGGGGTGGAAACATAATGCTTTGGGGCTGTTTTTCTGCAAAGGGACCAGGACGACTGATCCGTGTAAAGGAAATAATGAATGGGGCCATGTATGCGTGAGATTTTGAGTGAAAACCTCCTTCCATCAGCAAGGGCATTGAAGATGAAACGTGGCTGGGTCTTTCAGCATGACAATGATCCCAAACACACCGCCCGGGCAACGAAGGAGTGGCTTCTTAAGAAACATTTCAAGGTCATGGAGTGGCTTAGCCAGTCTCCAGATCTCAACCCCATAGAAAATCTTTGAAGGGGAGTTGAAAGTCCGTGTTGCCCAGTGACAGCCCCAAAACATCACTGCTCTAGAGGAGATCTGCATGGAGCAATGGGCCAAAATACCAGTAACAGTGTGTGAAAACCTTGTGAAGACTTACAGAAAACGTTTGACCTGTGTCATTGCCAACAAAGGGTATATAACAAAGTATTGAGAAACTTTTGTTATTGACCAAATACTTATTTTCCACCATAATTTGCAAATAAATTCATAAAAATCCTACAATGTGATTTTCTGGATTATTTTTTCTCATTTTGTCTGTCATAGTAGACGTGTACCTATGATGAAAATTACAGGCCTCTCTCATCTTTTTAAGTGGGAGAACTTGCACAATTGGTGGCTGACTAAATACTTTTTTGTTATTATTTTAGTTACGTTTACACGGGACTAATCAACGTTTAAGGAAAAATTAACCATAATGAGTAAGAAACTATAAAAACTATGAACATATTTATCATAAACCCTAAGTAATTTATTACTAAAAAATATTTGTCACAAGAAATAGATGATTTGTAGAATGGATCAGATGAGATGGAAGTCGTTACCACTAAATTAATTAATAGGGAAAGTTTACATGTGCCACAGAATGTTATATACCATCACGGTTGTGAACCACTGACTTAGATAAAGGTCACTTTCTAGGTGTGCAAATGCTATTGGAGACTAACAGGCTGCCAGGCATCAGAGCTGCTATCCACAGCAACACTTATATTCAGTGCATGAGGCTACTTCTGCTAACAATTACAGGGAGCTTGAGGACAGCAGCTCTTGTTAAGCAGCTAAACACTATCATTTAGTATGAAAAAATAAAAATAAAAGTGTATTACCTCACTAACTGTAAGTCGCTCTGGATAAGAGCGTCTGCTAAATGACTAAAATGTAAAAAAAATGTAAAATGTAGTGGAAATCTGAAGTCACACCATGAAGGAAGTCTTTTTACTGTAATAAGAGACGGGCCCTCATCTTAGCTATATAGAATACAATAAGTATTTTTCAGAGAGAATGATGTTGAATAGTGCTGGAGATCAAACCAAATCAAAGTGTATTGGTTGTGTATATGATTCGCAGGTGTTATGGCAACTTTGATTTGATCTCTAGTGCTATTCAACATCATTATTTTTGAATATGGAATGAAATGATGGAAAATATGGAAAATGTCTATCCTATGCAGCATTTGGTAATAAATAGTAAGTCTATTCAGTGATAGGTGTAGAACCTACAGGAGATAAGTTAAATAGCCCAGTGCCAGTTGTGGCCAACCTCCAGAGGGAGAGCTATGCTAACTTACTTCCCTTCCCCTCTGTATATAAAGCAGCATGTTGCCAACTCATCACTCAACTCATACAATAGTTATTAGAGTTATATGACATTTCAGAAACCAGAATAATTTTGAACAGCTGTGGGTTTGTTATTTTCACACTAGCATGCATATAGGGTGAGTACGAAGCCAGTACATTTTCACCAGAAAAGTTACATCTGTTGAATTAATAATTTACTACATGAACTGGAGAAGGCAGAAACCAGGCAAAGCTCTGGAGTGGATTGGGGGTATTGACTCTGGTTCAACAGATGCTCCAGACTACTCAGACTCCCTGAAAGGCCAGTTCACCCCTGACTGAGATTGTCTCCACAAGCACACAGTTCTTAGAGGCCAAGAGTCTGAGATCAGAGGACTCTGCTGTTTGTTATTGTGCTTGAAAGACACCTTGACTGAAATTGCTGGGGCAGCTGCACCAAAACTACCCAGCCAAAACTATGCCACATACACACACGCAATACCTCTGTGGCCCACCTAGGGGTCACTGCCCCGTCTTAAAATACCATTGTTCTACAGTATGATGTCCCAATACTGTACCATAATATGTAACACTCTCCACATTCTTACAAATTCCATTCATATTCCTGTAGTGCAAAGAGCATTTATTTGACAACCTAAAGAGATGCTGCATAACTCACTATAAGATGTATTATTATCCATGCTCATCTGTGCACTCTCTCCTTCAAACGCATACGGCCTGTGAGAACGGGAATGGATTGGCATTTTTTCATATACATTCGGATTATAAAATCTGGCAAGATCAACTCTACTGGCTAAAGACACATTTCCAAGGTAAAAATAAGATCATTCATTGAATCAGAGAGACTTGTGATGATTCCAGGGAAATATGACAGGTCCCTGATAGATGTACTGGTCTCTGGTGTGTGGAGAGGTTTTTGTATGGGTGTGCGTCATCGTGATAACTAATGGCGCACAGTGTTATATAATATATAATAATAATAATAATATAATATAATATGCCATTTAGCAGACGCTTTTATCCAAAGCGACTTACAGTCATGCGTGCATACATTTCTTTTTTTTTGTTTTGTGTATGGGTGGTCCCGGGGATCGAACCCACTACCTTGGCATTACAAGCGCCGTGCTCTACCAGCTGAGCTACAGAGGACCACATGGTGTTAAACGCCATAACAAAAACCACTGTGGTGGAATATGGCTACATACTTAGTCTCTTAGTCTCAAACGCAATTACAAGAGAAATTACAATTACAAGAGAAAACATTTAAACAGCTACTCCAATTATTGGATTCTGACAACAGAATGTATTTGTTAAAAAAATATATACATATATTTTTCACTTTAAATAAGAACTAAAAATTAACTTAATTACTGTGTATAAAACTGTCCACAGCAAGGTTCTTTAATCATTGTCATGGTCAAAATGCCTGACAGGTGAAAAGCTGAAAGGCCAAACTAATCAAAGAGTTATTAATAAGTAGTAAAACATAATGTTCATCAGATTAAAATCAATAGATCATGTTATGGTTGTTGTGAAAAGTTGCACATGTTTATTCCAGCTTTGGCCCTGCACAGAGTGGTGGGGGGGTTTTTGTACAGGGTTAAACCACTGTGCCATATAGCAGGTCACAATGATACAGTCCATGACAAAACCTACCACCTCTACCAAACACAGAGTGTGAGAGTGCTGACACCAAAGGCACACAGGCATATACATTCTGATTGTCTACAGGTAGCTAACCTAAATGTGCTTGTACGTTTCTACACATTATCAACTCAAACAAATGTCCATACTCTTTAGGCCTGTTTCAGAGAAAGAACTCTCATCATTAAAAACTTTAAAACAGACACACTGGGGAACAACTATTTTCTGTACACTGTAAATCATGTGATCTACAAATTAGCTTGAATTGAACTTCAATGGTTGTTGTAAATGACACAGGATTGGAAAATGCATGGTCCACATGGAGACATTGGAGGTTTCAGTGAGTTTTACTGAGAGGATACCGTGGCTGTGTGTGACACACAAGCGCTAGCACACACACTCTACACATACGTACAGTGTAATATTGTTGGATGGTGGTATTATACATTTTGTTTTGTAGATATGTAGTGGTGTAATAATGCTATATGATGTACTGCTTTATCTTTTGTTTTATATGTAATGTAAGTGCCTTAATGTGTTTGGACCCCAGGAAAAGTAGCTGCTGCCTTGGCAGGAACTAATGGGGATCCTTAATAAATACAAATACAAATACATCGTTTTTGTAATGGCGTGAGTCACTGTGTACCTGAGTGGCCACTGTGATAAACATCAATACAAAAACCTCTCCATGGACATGAGGGTTGACAGGATTGTACTGTCTGCACACTGCACACTGACTGCACTCTGGACCCATATGGGAGATAATTTTACTGCTATGAATTTGAATGGTCATATTCTCATCTCAATTCCATTATTGGTTGCTATTCTGCTATTGTGTCCTATGTTTCTGATTTCATACTAATTTCTACTGTGCTGTTTTTAGCCAAATTATTGAATGACAATCATGTTTATTTTTTTGACATTCCTGTCAACATAAATATTTAGTCTAGCACCCTTTCAAGGTGGTCTATCCTGACATTGAATATGTAACAATCAAGGTTATCATGTTGCCCAGACATATAGCTTAATTTACAGGAGGTATTGACATTTTGAAACAAAACCCATGCCCTGTTAAGTAGAACCAATGAATTGTGAACATGTAGAGACTTGTTAACTAAACTTAAGGCCCAGTCTATCCTGTCTCAGGTGCCAGATTTATTATGGACAGAGCACTCCATCTTCAGTGGACTGTTACTTTTCAAACCGTTATTATGCTTTAAGACATGCAAATATACAGAAAATATGAAAATGCAGATGGTTTCAGCTACAGTTGTGGTCTGTAGCACCACCAAGGACTATTCAATGACGTAGACCCTCTGAGAAAACTGAACCAGGAGAACATTACCTTGTAAGAATCAGAATTTCTGGGCCTGAGATATTGAAACTGTAATGTCATATTTAAGAGGTAAAATGTACAAGTAGCCAAATAGTCACAGATTCTGACCAAATTTACTGAACATATCAAAATAAACGGACTATTTATTCGTACATACTTAGAGTATGGAATAAACATATTTATAGTTACTTTTGTCGTAATTATTATGCTTTAAGTCATAGAAACAGCATATTTTCCATCATTTTCGTCAAACTGTATGAGAAGTAACTATTAATGCATCCATTCCATAGTCTAAGGGTTTATGTTTGATAATCCATTCCGTTCCACACTGTCACGCCCTGGCTCTAGGGACTCTTGTATGTTGAGCCAGGGTGTTCGCTTTCTTTGTGTAGTGTCTATGTTTCGTTTTTTATGTTCTGTTCTAGGTTATGTGTTTCTATGTTGGCCGGGGTGGTTCTCAATCAGAGGCAACGAGAATCAGCTGTTGCTTGTTGTCTCTGATTGGGAACCATACTTAGCAGCCTTTTGTGCACTTGTGATTCGTGGGATCTTGTTCCGTGTTGGTTTGTGTTATGACCGAGGACTTCACGTATCGTTTTTGTTATTTGTTGAAAGTACCTATTAAAGTATGTACTCATATCACGCTGCGCCTTGGTCCGCTCATTATGACGATCGTGACAGAAGATCCCACCAATACAGGACCAAGCAGCGTGTCCAGGAGCACACGCGGGAGCTAACGTTAGTGGATGTCCTCCTCGGTTGGGGACAGATCACGGAGGAGGAGGCCGTCCGTTACTGGAGGGCTATGAAGGGGGAGACCCAGGCAGGAGAGGAGAAGCGGCGCCAACCGGGCCGTCGTGCCGGACAGGCGAGGAGGCACCCCCAATAAAAAATGTTGGGGGGCACATGGCATGGACGACGGGGCTGCTGGAGGCAGATAAAGGGGCGAGTTTGTGGACATGGAGAGAAGGCCACCAGGTTACGGGGGCCATTGGTCATTAGAGGGAAGGAAAGTGTAGAGGAACGGCGAGAGGTACTGAAGTGTGTTACCAGTCCGGTCCGGCCCGTTCCTGATCCCCGTATAAGACTGATTGGTGTGTGTTCCCAGTGCGGTCTGGCCTGTTCCTGTCCCTCGCACCAAGCCTGTGATGCACGTCGCCAGCCCGGCCCGGCCTGTTCCTGCCCCTCGCACCAAGCCTATGGTGCGCGTCGCCAGCCCGGCCCGGCCTGTTCCTGCTCCCCGCACCAAGCCAATGGTGCATGTCGCCAGCCCGGCCCAGCCTCTTCCTGCTCCCGCACCAAGCCTATGGTGCGCGTCGCCAGCCCGGCCCGGCCTGTTCCTGCCCCTCGCACCAAGCCAATGGTGCGCGTCGCCAGCCCGGCCCGGCCTGTTCCTGCTCCTCGCACCAAGCCAATGGTGCGGCGTCGCCACCCGGCCCGGCCTGTTCCTGCTCCCGCACCAAGCCAATGGTGCGCGTCGCCAGCCCGGCCCGGCCTGTTCCTGCTCCCCGCACCAAGCCAATGGTGCGCGTCGCCAGCCCGGCCCGGCCTGTTCCTGCTCCCCGCACCAAGCCAATGGTACGCGTCGCCAGCCCGGCCCGAGCCGGTTCCTGCTCCCGCACCAAGCCTATGGTGCGCGTGTCGCCAGCCCGGCCCGGCCTGTTCCTGCCCCTCGCACCAAGCCAATGGTGCGCGTCGCCAGCCCGCCCGGCCTGTTCCTGCTCCTCGCACCAAGCCAATGGTGCGCGTCGCCAGCCCGGCCTGTTCCTGCCCCTCGCACCAAGCCAATGGTGCGCGTCACGCCAGCCCGGCCCGGCCTGTTCCTGCCCTAGCACCAAGCCTATGGTGCGCGTCGCCAGCCCAGCCCGGCCTGTTCCTGCCCCTCGCACCAAGCCAATGGTGCACGTAGCCAGCCCGGCCCCGCCTGTTCCTGCCCCTCGCACCAAGCCAATGGTGCGCGTCGCCAGCCCGGCCCGGCCTGTTCCTGCCCCTCGCACCAAGCCAATGGTGCACGTCGCCAGCCCGGCCCGGCCTGTTCCTGCTCCCCGCACCAAGCCAATGGTGCGCGTCGCCAGCCCGGCCCCGCCTGTTCCTGCCCCTCGCACCAAGCCAATGGTGCGCGTCGCCAGCCCAGCCCGGCCTGTTCCTGCTCCCCCGCACCAAGCCTGTGGTGCGCATCGTCAGCCCGGTCTGGCCCGTTCCTGCTCCCCGCACCAAGCCAGTGGTGCGCATCGTCAACCGGTCCGGCCCGTTTCCTGCTCCCGCACCAAGCCAGTGGTGCGCATCGTCAGCCCGGTCCGGCCCGTTCCTACTCCTCGCACCAAGCCAGTGGTGCGCGTCGTCAGACCGGTCCGGCCCATTCCGGCTCCCCACACCAAGCCTGTGGTGCGCACGTCAGCCCGGTCCGACCCGTCCCTGCTCCCCGCACCAAGCCTGTGGTGCGCGTCGTCAGTCCGGCACAGCCCGTGCCTGTTTCACCGGTGCCTGGTCAGGTACCGGTCAGCTGCTCCACACCGGAGCCTAAGCAATCCGCTCCACCGATGTCCAGTCCAGCTCCAGCCAGCGGGACCAGACCAGGGGGCGCTATGGGGGGTTGTTAGAGGGTGGTGGTCACGCCCGGAGCCGGATCCGCCTCCGAGGCGGAATGCCCACCCGGCCCCTCCGCTGTTGGGTTTATGTTGGCGCGGTCGCAGTCCGCGCCTTTGGGTGGGGGTCTGTACACCCTGGCTCTAGGGACTCTTGTATGTTGAGCCAGGGTGTTGGTTTCTTTGTGTAGTGTGTATGTTTCGTTTTCTATGTTCTGTTCTAGGTTATGTGTTTCTATGTTGGCCGGGTGGTTCTCAATCAGAGGCAACGAGAATCAGCTGTTGCTTGTTGTCTCTGATTGGGAACCATACTTAGGCAGCCTTTTGTGCACTTGTGATTCGTGGGATCTTGTTCCGTGTTGGTTTGTGTTATGACCGAGGACTTCACGTATCGTTTTTGTTATTTGTTGAAAGTACCTATTAAAGTATGTACTCATATCACGCTGCGCCTTGGTCCGCTCATTATGACGATTGTGACACACAAAGGCCCTGCTCTCCTTTTATCAGTTGTGTCTGTTTCTCTCACACACCCCACCCCTCTCTCTTCCCCTCTGTGACCCTCACAGCTGTGTGGCACCACGCCTGGTGAACTCCAATCTGTCACCTGAGCATTTCAGGGTCACAGTTTAGCATCTCTGATGATTCAGATAGACAGTTAAAGCAGTTAAGTAGCCCAGGGACTGCAGGGACTGTCCCTATAAACTTTCAAGATCTAATTCTCACTACCTTGTTTCAGTTGAGGAGAAACAGCCTTTTGCATAAACCAGCTGGTGGCTGGTAACCATACAATGTTTCAACCACATGAACACGATTTGCATTTGGTTTGAATAAATGGTGAGATGGATAATTTAATCACTATTTCATTTATATTATAGGCCATTGTCAACAGTTGTATTAATTATATTATTTAATATTCTCAGTCATTCACCGCTACTCATCACACACAACTTTATTGACAGACCATATTCATGGTTTGTGTTTGTAATAAATATAACACACTTTTCAAGAATTGCATTAAACAATGAGTCCTTCTCTAAAATAACAAATTCCTCTATGTGGTTTCTCATAGCTGTCCTGGGCACCTCCCCTAAATACTTTAGTATGTCTTGATTATAATTGTTTATAGGGGAGAGAGTTTAAGAATGTGTTTTTATAAGGCATCTATCAAAATGAGTGTTGGGCGCTGTCACGAGTTGCTAAGCCAGAACCCAGAAGCAGACCAGGACAAGGTAAGTTGAAACGAAGGTGAGTGTTTATTTACAAATTCAAGAGTGATGCTGAATAATCCAGGGAACAGAGCGGGCGGCGTTGATTAGTTGTTGGGGGTGCAGTGGTTGATCCCATCCTGGGTCGGCAGCCGCCGACCACCAGGCAGAGGTTGGATGAAGGTTCCGGACGGGTGACTGCAGATGGAACAAAACGGGGGTAAGTAAGCAACAACCCAACAAGGTGCAAAAACAACAAAACTAACGCTAGGCTCTAAGACTGATACTCTGGTAAACCTACTGTTCATGGCTAACGATCCGGCAGGGGACTGGATGTTAGGCCAGAGCCTAAGAAGGGTGATGATCAGGACCAGGTGTGCAGATTGCTGATGGGATGCAGGTGCGGAAATCAAGAGAGCTCCCGGAGCGTTCCCGAACCCTCGGGAAACTGGAGATCACGAACAGAAAAACTAGTCACCAGACAGGACCCGACTCAGACTGCCGGGATCGTTACAGTGACCCCCCCTCCGACGAACGCCACCGGGCGGACTCCCGGAGCGCCAGGATGGAGGCGGTAGAAGTCACTGATGAGGTCAGCATCTAGGACCTGTCGCCGCGGAATCCAACTCCTCTCTTCAGGACCATACCCCTCCCAGTCCACGAGATACTGGAAACCCCGGCCCCGCCGTCTGGAATCCATGATGCGACGCACCGTGTAGGCAGGACCACCTCCGATCATCCGAGGAGGAGGAGGAGGAGGCGGAGGGAGGCAACAGAGGACTGAGGAAAACAGGCTTGAGGCAGGAGACATGAAAGGTGGGATGGACTCTGAGCGTCCTCGGGAGTTTGAGTCGAACTGCCACCGGGTTGATCACCTTCTCCACCACAAACGGACCAATGAACTTCGGTAACAACTTCCTAGACTCAGTCCGTAAAGGAAGATCCCGTGTGGCCAACCAGACCCTATCTCCGATGGTGTAGGTGGGAGCGGGGATCCGGCGCCGATTCGCCTGGAGCTGATACCGGTCCGAAACTCTAAGGAGTGCCTTTCTGGCCCGATGCCAGGTCCGGTGGCAACGACGAATATGGGCCTGAACAGAAGGCACTGAGAGCTCCTTCTCCTGAGAAGGGAACAAGGGAGGTTGATAGCCATACAGGCACTGGAAGGGAGACATCCCAGTGGCAGATGTAGGGAGAGTATTGTGGGCATACTCAACCCAAGGCAACTGAGAGACCCAGGAGGTGGGGTTGGAAGAGGCCAGGCAGCGTAGCGTGGATTCCATCTTCTGGTTGGCTCTCTCCGCCTGACCATTAGATTGGGGGTGAAAACCAGATGTGAGACTGACTGTAGCTCCAATGGCCAAACAGAAGGACTTCCAGACAGCAGAGGTAAACTGAGGGCCACGGTCAGAAACGATATCACTGGGCAACCCGTGGACCCTGAAAACCTCCCTAACCAGGATCTCGGGACGTCTCCGAGGCAGAGGAAGCTTGGCAATTGGCACAAAGTGGGCGAACTTGCTGAATCTGTCCACGATAGTCAGAACGACCGTGTTCCCCTCAGAAGCCGGGCAACCCAGTGACAAAGTCCAGGGCCAGATGCGACCATGGTCGCCGGGAATAGGAAGGGGGTGAAGTAGTCCAGAGCTGGGCCGATTGGTACCCTTATTCTGCGCACACACTGGACAGGCAGCAACATAACCCCGAGTATCCTCGGCCATGGCAGGCCACCAAAACGTCTGCGAAGAAACGCCATCGTCCGAGCCACGCCAGGGTGACAAGCCATCTTGCTGGCGTGGGACCATTTGAGGACCGCAGGGCCGAACCGACTCAGGCACAAACAACCGACCGGGTGGACCGTTACCGGGACCGGGCTGCGTCCGAAGAGCCGCCATCACCTCCTCCTCAATCTTCCACCTAACAGCTCCCACGACGCAGTTCCGGGGAGAATTGTCTCGGTCTTGGACCCACTCTCCTCCGTCTTGGAGAACATCCGAGACAAGGCGTCCGCCTTGCCGTTCTTAGATCCAGGTCGGAACGTCAGGGGAAAACTTGAATCGTCCGAAAAACAACGCCCACCTGGCCTGGACGGGAGTTGAGACGTTTAGCCGATTGCACGTAAGCAAGATTCTTGTGGTCAGTCCAGACAATAAACGGTTGCTCCGCCCCCTCCAACCAGTGGCGCCACTCCTCCAAGGCAAGTTTCACCGCGAGAAGCTCCCGGTTACCCACATCGTAATTCCTCTCCGCAGGCGAAAGGCGACGAGTAGTAGGCGCAGGGATGGAGTTTACTGTCCGTGGAGCATCGTCTGCGACAGGATGGCGCCAACTCCCACATCAGACGCGTCCACTTCAACGACGAAATGACGGGCCGTGTCCGGTTGAGAGAGAATCGGTGCGTTGGTGAATCGCCTCTTCAAATCCAGAAACGCTCGATCCGCCTCCGATTCCACTTGAAGGTCCTGATACTGGAAGTCAAGGCAGTTAACGGAGCGGCCACACGGCTGTAATCCCGGATGAATCTGCGGTAGAAATTCGCAAACCCCAAAAATCTCTGGAGCTGCAATCTCGTACCGGGCTGGGCCCATTCCAGAACCGCTCTAACCTTCTCCTGGTCCATCCTAATCTCTCCCTGGAGATGATGTACCCGAGAAAGGATGTCGTGTGGGCGTGAAACTCGCACTTCTCGGCCTTCACGAACAGGCGATTCTCCAACAATCGCTGCAGAACCTGCCGGACATGCTGGACGTGGTCGGGAAGGTTCCTTCGAGAAGATCAGAATGTCATCCAGGTAACAAACACAAAGAGACCGATCATATCTCTCAGGACGTCGTTCACCATACTCTGGAATACCGCTGGAGCATTGGTCAGTCCAAACGGCATCACCTGATACTGGTGACCCATCGGTGTATTGAAACCCGTCAACCACTCGTCCCCCTCTCTGATCCGGACCATGTGATACGCATTGCGTAGGTCTAGCTTGGTGAACACCGTAGCACCCTGTAAGGAGTCGAAGGCAGAACTCATCAAGGGCAGGGGATACTTGTTCTTGACCGTGATGTCATTCAACCCCCGATAATCAATACACGGTCGAGAGAGAGCCATCCTTCTTACCCACAAAGAAGAATCCTGCCCCCAGGGGTGATGACGAGGGACGAACGAGACCAGCAGCTAGGGACTCCTTGATGTAGGTCTCCAAAGCCTCACGTTCAGGTCGGGAGATACTGTATAACCTTCCCTTGGGGTAGACAGCTCCAGGGAACAGGTTGATGGCACAATCATATGGTCGGTGGGGAGGGAGTGACAGAGCCTTCTGCTTACTGAAAACTTCCCCCAAATCGTGATATGTCTCGGGAACCAGGGACAAATCTGGGGGTTTAGCCTCAATCACCTGACTGGGAACCGAATGGGGGCAGGCAGTCTTGAGACAGTTAGCATGACAATCAAGGCTCCAACTCGTTACCTTGCCCGTCACCCAATCGAACGTGGGATTGTGTTCCTTCAGCCAGGGGTATCCAAGGACCAGAGGAACATGGGAAGACGGCAGAATGAAGAATGAAATCATCTCAGAATGATTCCCGACAACAGCATCTTAACCGGTTCAGTCCTCATCGTGATACGTGCCAGACTACTGCCGTCCAGAGTGGTAGCTTCAATGGCTTCCGGCAATTGCTCCTGGAAAGCCCCAGCTGTTCCACCAACTCGGCATCTAGAAAGCTTCCATCGGCACCTGAATCGACAAAAGCGTTAATCGCTAAGCTCTGATTCCTGTTCATAAGGGTGGCCGGGAAACGGGGTCTGACAGAGGTATTGAGAGGTCGAAACTGGCTCGCTAAAAAGTCCTCCCAACTTTAGCGAGCCGCGCAGTTTGACGACCCGACTGGAACCTGAGAAGCTGATCGGTTGGACGGAACCCATTGCTTCTCCCTCCTTCGCTCTCGGACTCGATTATCCACCCGAATAGACAAGGCTACCAAGCTGTCCAGGTCACTAGGCTCCGGATAGGAGATCAACTCATCCTTGAGCTGCTCCGACAGACCCTGGTAAAAGGCCGCTTGCAGAGCCTCCTCATTCCACCCACTCTCCACAGCCAACGTCTTGAACTCGATCACGAAGTCGGCCACGCTGCGAGTTCCTTGGCGAAGCGAAACAGGCGCCTAGCTGCGTCCCTCCCTCGGACGGAATGGTCGAAGAGCTTCCTCATCTCGGCCGTGAACCCCTGGTATGAAGCCATGCAGGGATCCTGTCGTTCCCAAACGGCTGAAGCCCACTCCAGCGCTCGACCACGCAGCAACTCAATCACAAAGGCTATCCTAGCCTTGTCTGTGGCATAAGAGTAGGGGCTGTAGATCGAACACTAATCCACACTGCATAAGGAAGGGAACGGCATCTTCCCAGCTCCCCCTCATATTTATCCGGCGTCGGAACCTTGGGCTCACGGAAGGACACAGCTTCAGAAGCGGCAGGCGAGATGGGTGAAACCGGTAGTGGATCCTCCACCGAAACTTGCGTTGGTTCTGGACCTCCGTCAGACCGGTAGAAAGGTTCCGAACTGACAACGCGATCTCCTGTAGTACCGTGCTATGATGGCCCAACATCTTCTCCTGCTGGGTAATGGCATGGCAAACAGAGTCCAGGTCCGCTGGGTTCATTACTGGCCGGATCGTTCTGTCACGAGTTGCTAAGCCAGAACCCAGAAGCAGACCAGGACAAGGTAAGTTGAAACGAAGGTGAGTGTTTATTTACAAATTCAAGAGTGATGCTGAATAATCCAGGGAACAGAGCGGGCGGCGTTGATTAGTTGTTGGGGGTGCAGTGGTTGATCCCATCCTGGGTCGGCAGCCCGACCACCAGGCAGAGGTTGGATGAAGGTTCCGGACAGGTGACTGCAGATGGAACAAAACGGGGGTAAGTAAGCAACAACCCAACAAGGTGCAAAAACAACAAAACTAACGCTAGGCTCTAAGACTGATACTCTGGTAAACCTACTGTTCATGGCTAACCGATCCGGCAGGGACTGGATGTTAGGCCAGAGCCTAAGAAGGGTGATGATCAGGACCAGGTGTGCAGATTGCTGATGGGATGCAGGTGCGGAAATCAAGAGAGCTCCCGGAGCGTTCCCCGAACCCTCGGGAAACTGGAGATCACGAACAGAAAAACTAGTCACCAGACAGGACCCGACTCAGACTGCCGGGATCGTTACAGGCGCAGTAGTTCAAAGCTACCCAAGCATGACTTCTACCCCATGATGCACCTGTACTCTGATAAATCAATTTCCCTGATATAGTATATTGATTAACCCTAAAAATGGACCAATGTATCATTGTAAAAGTGCAGTAACACATTTAAAAACTAAATAGATTCACTGTTGCTACTCGAACTCATTCCAAATGGTAGGTTTAACAGAGCAAATGAAATGTGACCATACTTTCATATGATAGGAAGCTAATCAAAACGTTGCAGAGAGCCTATCTCTTAGAAAAATATATAAATCATTGGAACCAAGATTTAAAAATAACAGATATTGGCACAAGATGGAGGGAATGTTGGAACATAACTAACGAGATTACAGTTAACTCAAATGTAGGCTTAATCAAGTATACATTAATGTATAGAATGTATTATACAAGAGACAAAAATCACTAATTTTACAGCACAAGGGGCAGAGTCATGTCTGAAGTGTAAAACTAATTATTCATGCCTTTTAGGAATGTTAAAAAGTCCAAAAGTTATGGGCAGAGTTGGAAAGATGGCTGTCAGAAGTATTACACTCTAAATGTAATTAAGTCTACTTATTTCAAGACATGGAAAATGAGGGTGCAGTGAGAGACCCGATGGGTTGGACAATACTTTACCCATCAATCACCTTAAAACAACTGTATACTTAAAAACTGGAAATCAACCAATTGTCTGTCGTTCACACAATGGAAAGGTCAAATGCTTTACAATCATAAAATTGAAAGTGCGTGGGAGCGACGGGGAGAAACAGAATCGTGAAGTTTGAGGCCCTGTGGCAGAAAGTGATCCGGGAGCTGGAGATAGGGGTGAGGGCTAGTGGGTCTGAGCAGGTGTGATTTAGTTGATGTTTGCATGATGTCGTTGTTTGTATGTGTATGTTTTGTATTGTTGATAAGAGATAACATGCAGTAGGCCATCTGCAGGTCTGTGGAGATCTTCACAATTGCACCAGCATTGATCACCTGCACCATGTATTTTTTATGTAATCTCAACTGCAATCCAGGCCATTTGGTTCTGATATTAGATGAAGCACAGCAATATCACATTAATATGTTGTATAAATAAACAAAATATGTGACATTGTATTCCCATTTGAACTTCGCTATGCTTTTTGAATGGTTGAAAGCGCAGCGATATCCATTTGGGTGACAACCAAACCAAAAATCTGACATTGTTTTTTCCATTGGAATTCGGTTGTGCTTTTAGATGGTTGAAAGCATAGTGATTACACATTGGAAATTCAACAAACTTTTGGCTTTCTTTTTTCAGAGGGTGAATATAGGTTGTAATCTCATTGATCAACGTCTCAACCAAATATTACCCAATTCTGCACGTTGAAATGACGTAGTGCGCCCAGTCGGTAGCCATCTAAGGCAAGTAGTTTGGTGACAGTTGCTGACCATGTGACGTTGAAACAATAGGAACACATTTCAGGGGACATTGCATCAGGATTTTTTGTCTTGTTTTATGTGTTTAATAAAAAGTTTTAACATTTTAAAGGTATTTTCTGACTATTGAATAGATAGAGAGAGAGAATGACAGTGATAAAAGACAGAGAGAGGTTGTGTCAAAGGGCAGTAGGACGGATTCAAACCTATGCTGATAACGTGACAAGATACCGCAATTTCTTTAAGGCACCACTTGTATGAATGTGTTTGTGATATTGTTGTGATAATATTAAAGTGCAATTTGATTAAATATAAATTATTTAATGACTGTTCTTTATGTCAATTGTTGAAAAATACACAAAAACTACGACTTTACTGTCTGAGCAATACAGAAAAAGTTTGCTGATCGACAGTAAACGCTGATGTCTGGCGTTGTCTTAGAATTTAATATTTACTTTGAAACCTCTTTTATATGCATGTGACATAATACCACCCAACCACGGTTGTCATGCAAATTCTGTCTCCCAAGTCTGTGTACTTATATGATGTTTTCTACAATGGGTGAATTGTCTTCCATCCTGAAAAGATGACAGGCAAACTACACCTCCTCCTGGTCTTGCTGGGCCTCTGTAGTATGTACTCAATAATCTAGCAATTTATTGGAACAAAGTATTTTACGTATAGAGATAATGATAATATCCATTGAGTTAACATATTAGTGATCTATTGTCTTCATTCTCTTTTCTCTATTAGGGGTGTATGGTCAGAGTCTGGAGGCCATTCCCTCCAGTCCAGTCCTGAAAAAGCCTGCAGAACCTCTCAGCCTCTCCTGCAAGGGATCTGGATTTACATTTAGTAGCTACAACATGGCCTGGATACGTCAACCTGCAGGAGGAGCACTTGAATGGATAGGCATTATATGGAATGATGCTAGTGGAACTGCATATGCAAAAAGTGTTGAAGGACAGATTGAAGTCACCAGAGACAATTCTAACAGCATGGTGTATCTGAAGCTGTCTGGTCTGAGAGCAGAGGACTCTGCTGTGTATTACTGTGCAAGAGACACAGTGGTGTGAGTGAGAGGAGGATCTGTACAAAAAAACCCTCAGAGAATCTAACTGCCAGCAGAGTCAACAGAGGGCAGTAGAGCATCAGTACAACAGCCTATAAAAACTGCACATATTCCACTGAGAACATAGCAACCAGTAAACCATCAACTGAACTACTATTAACATGAGCATTGTCCTATAGGCAAGAGTAGAAAGTTAGAAGTTAGAAAAAATTATTAAAGTGTCACTCCACAATACATACTGAGAATGATCACTGCACCTCCATAAGAATATCATGTTCATGTTGCTCTCGAATCGTCTCTTGTATTTATCTCAACTTGCACATTATTTCCCCTTGCTTCCAGCCTAGAATTTAGTTTGGTATAGTTAATATAAGCCTAACTTTCTGCCTATCAGACCTCAGAAGATTTGTTTTACTTTTGAAATGCAAACTCCCCTGTAGAGAGAATGGTCGCGTTCCCCTGCTCAGACGTTGCATGCATCAACCAATGGTTGCGTGCCACATCATTGACTGTGTCATCGACTGACAGATTGCCATAGAGATCCTATCACATTTCTAATTCCTAGTTCTATGCAGATTGCAATAACATACAATGTGGTTAGCTGATAGATAAAATACCTATCCAGGTGTTGTAAGATTTGGTGAGGCGTCAGCAACGCCTGGGCTATCGCTTCGGGCCGAACAACGCCATTTACCTGTGACTGAAGGTAGCACATAGCACAGACAACAAGTCCCTAACTGCTTCATTACATCATCTATACACATGTATGCAGAAACAAAACAAAGTACAGGCTATGTGAGGTGATGCATCTTATTAAGCTGTGTTCATTCATGACAGAATGTATAAATGTAAAACATAATCTTTTTTGTAATGATTGATTTTGCTTAACTGCCCCATTGGAGACATGTCCTGTGAATACTAGTGTACTGTTTTGTCACCCATGCCTTTGATGTCTATGATTTTCAATACTTTAATTATTTCCTTGACAAATGGATGTTTATACAGTATATGCCATTTAAATGAACCCGCAATAAATTGAAATCATGAAGGTTCTCAATATTTAGAAAATGATCATGTTCCCCACATTTCCTCCAGTCCTTGAGTCAGTTATGCGTGTGGTGAGTAGGCCCTGGAGGTTTTTCTGACTAATTGACCTGACCAGGAAAAACTCCTGGCACTACTGATGAGCCATAAATTGACCTCTGACCTCAGAGTAATCAGCCCCCTCCCCCATGACATCATGATGTAAATCCAGATCCCTCAGAGTTCATATATATTTATGTTCTGCTGCTGACTTGTTGTCTTGTTGTCTTGTGTGGAGCAGCTGAGTTCATATCTCCACCCTAAGTATGACGGGCAAACTCTACCTTCTGCTGCTCTCTCTCTGTCTGCCCTGTTAGTTCTGCAGTCACCTACTCCTTTATCAACTACTTTTACTATGAGGGAGTGACTGAACATTGACATTATTTTGTTATAACCTCAATTTCTTTAATATCTCTTTCTCTTCATCAGGTTTAAAGGGCCAGAGTCTGGAGTCCATTCCCTCTGGTCCAGTCCTAAAAAAGCCTGGAGAAATTGTCAGTATCTCTTGTAAAGGATCTGGATATACCTTTAGTGGCCATGGCATGCGCTGGATAAGACAACCAGCAGGAAAAGCTCTAGAATGGATTGGCGCTATATGGAGTGATGGTAGTGGAACTGCATATTGCAAAAGTGTTGAAGGACGGATAGAAGTCACCAAAGATAATTCTAACGGCATGACACACTTGAAGCTGTCTGGTCTGAGAGCAGAGGACTCTGCTGTGTATTACTGTGCGAGAGACCCAGTGGTGTGAGTGAGAGGAGGATCTGTACAAATCCCCTCAGAGAAGTAGAGCCAACAGAGGGTAGTAGAGGATCAGTGTGTTCCATCCCCCCTCCACACACAAACTGCACACCTTCCCCTGAGACCCAAAACAACCAGTACACTACACCATCAACTGAACAACATCAATACAAGGAGTACATTTTCCTGGAGAGTTGTTGTAAAGAGAGGGACATAAGTGGAATCGGTCATCAGACCCAAAACACGTTTTCATGGTACTTCAAGTTAGATGAAACGTGTCAGTGAGCAGCTATTAACCTGGTGATTGGTGGGCATAAGGGGTTCCTCCCCCATGACATCATGTAAATCTAGATATATTCTTATGTTCTGCTGCTGCCTTGTTGTCTTGTTGTCTTGTGTGGAGCAGCTGAGTTCATATCTCCACCCTCAGTATGATGGGAAAACTCTACCTTCTGCTGCTCTCTCTCTGTCTGCCCTGTGAGTTCTGCTTGGTTTTACTTCTTTCTTAACTGTTCTTATGCTGAGCAAAGACTGAAGACAATTTTCCATTGTAACCTCTATCTCCTTCATGCTTTTCCTCCATATTCCACCCTCTCTCCTTTCTCCTCTCCCTCTGTTTCCTCTTTCTCTTTCTCTCCTTCAGGTTTAAATGATCAGACTATGGTGTCCATTCCCTCCAGTCCACTCCAGAAAAAGCCTGGAGAAATTATCAACCCCCTCCGGCAGAGGAACTGGGTATACCTTTACAACATATGATATGAACTGGATTTGCCAACCTACAGGGAAGCCACTGGAATGGATGGGCTGGATCAACACCAATACTGGAGCAGCAGGCTATGCCAAAACGCTGGAGGGGTGGATTGAACTGACCAAACAGAGCTCAGTGAGCATGACACATCTGAAACTGTCTGGTCTGAAGGCAGAGGACTCTGATGTGTATTACTGTGTACGCTGGGTCCAGTGATGTGAGTGGTGGTGGAGCTGTTCAAAAACCCTTCAGACATAGATAGAGACAGTCTGTGGAACATGTACAGAAACACACACTTCATTATCCTTCTCTGTAAACAGCGGGATAGACAACCTTATACTTTAATATGAGAGCTCCCCACCTCAGAAACACTGTCTATGCTTCATGAATAAGGCCTCTGAGTTTTTCAGAGTTTTACCTTACTTTCTTTTGAGAAAGAGCAGAAAATACAGTAAATATGTAGGGTAGGTAACAACACATCTGCCACACTGATCCTCAACACGGGGGGCTCAGGGTGCGTGCTCAGTCCCCTCCTGTATCTCTGTTCACCCATGACTGCATGGCCAGGCACGACTCAACACCATCATTAAGTTTGCCGACGACACAACAGTGGTAGGCCTGATCACCACAACGATGAGACAGCCTATAGGGAGGAGGTCAGAGATCTGGCCGTGTGGTGCCAGGACAACAACCTCTCCCTCAACGTGACCAAGACAAAGGAGATGATTGTGGACTACAGGAAAAAAAAGAGGACTGAGCACGCCCCCATTCTCATCGACGGGGCTGTAGTGGAACAGGTTGAGAGCTTCAAGTTCCTTGGTGTCCACATCACCAACGAACTATCATGGTCCAAACACACCAAGACAGTCGTGAAGAGGGCACGACAAAGTCTATTCCCCCTCAGGAGACTAAAAAGATTTGGCATGGGTCCTCAGATCCTCAAAAACATCTACAGCTGCACCATCGAGAGCATCCTGACTGGTTGCATCACCGCCTGGTATGGCAATTGCTTAGCCTCCGACCGCAAGGCACTACAGAGGGTAGTGCGTACGGCCCAGTACATCACTGGGGCAAAGCTTCCTGCCATCCAGGACCTCTATACCAGGCGGTGTCAGAGGAAGGCCCTCAAAATTGTCAAAGACTCCAGCCACCCTAGTCATAGACTGTTCTCTCTGCTACCGACGGCAAGCGGTACCGAGTGCAAGTCTAGGTCCAAAAGACTTCTCAACAGCTTCTACCCCCAAGCCATAAGACTCCTGAACAGCTAATCATGGCTACCCGGACTATTTGCACTGCCCCCCCACCCCATCCTTTTTACGCTGCTGCTACTCTGTTAAGTATTTATGCATAGTCACTTTAACTCTACCCACATGTACATATTACCTCAACTACCTCAACTAGTCGGTGCCCCCTGCACATTGACTCTCTGCAACGGTACCCCCCTGTATATATAGCCTCCCTACTGTCACTTTATTTTACTTCTGCTCTTTTTTTCTCAACACTTTTTTTGTTGTTGTTTTATTCTTACTTTTTTGTTTAAAATAAATGCACTGTTGGTTAAGGGCTGTAAGTAAGCATTTCACTGTAATGTCTGCACCTGTTGTATTCGGGCGCATGTGACCAATACAATTTGATTTGATTTGATTTGATTTGATATGTACAAGTAATTGTGTGTAGGAGTCATCTTTTACAATGGCAAGGATTTTGCTCTAGCCCCAATCTAACTCAATTAATCAAATCAGCTGCCCATAAGGACCTTGACTGTCCAAATCAGATTTGTAAAAGCCTGCACACCCAGTAGCTCTCCAGGAAGAGGGTTGGCCAACCTTGACTTAACAGGGATGGAACCCAGTGACAAACTCTGAATTGTGAAAATCAATTTTATTTAATAACAAAATGACATTTGACAACATTCCTATCTGAAGATAATGTAAGACTTTTTCATAATTAGTTGTGATACTCGAATTGAAAGAAGAGTGCTACGATTCTATAAAATCACACAGAAGTATTTGCTGAGCATGGATTCTACAGAAAGGTTTTTTAACAGGGTGATCCTGGAAACAGTAAAAACAGTGATGGATTCCAAACTCAGAGACCACCAAGCAGGGGTTCTACCAAGATCTCTCTTGGAACGAACCTTCAGACAGAAGACACAGCTATGTTTTATTGTTCTGGTGGCCACAGTGATACAATGCAGCACCAGACCTGTACAAAAACCCATTCTCTGGGGATAAACTGTATAAGAAGCTGTTTATAACCACACAAACTTTAAGACACAAATATTTTACGTACACTACCTACTCATTCAAGGGTTTTTCTTAATTTTTACTATTTTCTACATTGCAGAAAAATAGTGAAGACATTAAAACTATGAAATAACACATATGGAATCACGTAGTAAACAAAAAGTGTTTAAAAAATCTAAATATATTATATTTTTGAGATTCTTCAAATAGCCACCCTTTGCCTTGATGACAGCTTTGCACACTCTTGGCATTCTCTCAACCAGCTTCACCTGGAATGCTTTTCCAACAGTCTTGAAGGAGTTCCCACACATGCTGAGCACTTGTTTGGCTGCTTTTCCTTCACTATGCGGTCCAACTCATCCCAAACACATCTCAATTGGGTTGAGGTTGGGGGGTTGTGAGGCCAAGTCATCTGATGCAGCACTCCATCACTATCAATTCCACTCATTTTCTTGAAAAATAAATGTTTTATCCATAACATACTAAATAAGAATATCTAGCCTATCTTCTTTGTTAATAAATCAGGAGGAGAAATAGTCAATATATCAAATACACCTCAAATAACAGGGGACAACTTATCCTAAATTGTGTTGCAAAATATTGACTGGCCTTGTCACCAGGTTCTGTAATAATACATGGAGTAGAATACCACAATTACTGAAATTATACATGTGACAAGCTATAGGACACAAGCCATTCATCTTCCCTGGCCAAAAGACGGTGCCATTACAACACAGTTACTTACTGCCACAACTGGCACTCATTATTTACATATACAAAATGTATGCATGTATGTATGTATGTATGTATGTATGTATGTATGTATGTATGTATGTATGTATGTATGTATGTATGTATGTTTACTTGTTTATTTTGTTTGTTTATTTAGATCACCATTAACTTTTGCAGAGGCAGCAGCTATTCTTCCTGGGGTCCACAAAAAAACACAAAACATTAGAAGTAACAAAACATTGATAGACAAGGACATTCACACAAATGTAAAATAAAACGATGTACAGCAATACAATAAATACAAATGTACGTACGGATGGATAGATGTGCATATATTATGAGTACATTATGCATATAGAATGCATCCAGTGACGTGTCAAACACCTGTCTTTGTAGCACAGATAGTACACACCCTCCCTCTGCTATATCAATGACCTGTTCTGACACAACCTTCATCACCACAATCACCCTGTCTGTTAGTACCCAGACAGACACCGTCTGTCATACAACAGAGAAACATGTTCTTACATCCCTCCTCCCTCCTGGCCTTCCTACAATATAAGTGGGGGGGATTTTAGTCTCTTTGAATACAGGACACAAAACATTGTGTTAGTCGGTTGTTTTGCGATTGTGTTGGCCAGTTGTTTTTCCCATTGTGTTAGTTAGTTGTTTTTCCCATTGTGTTGAGTTAGTTGTTTTCCCATTGTGTTAGTTAGTTGTTTTACCATTGTGTTAGTCAGTTGTTTTTACTGTTGTGTTAGTCAGTTGTTTTACCATTGTGTTAGTCAGTTGTTTTGCTATTGTGATATAGTTTTGATGAAGGCCTCTCATCTCTCTTTCTCTACCTCCCATCTCTTTCAGATTTACATTTACATTTTACATTTATCGTCATTTAGCAGACGCTCTTATCCAGAGTGACTTACAAATTGGTGCATTCACCTTATAGCCAGTGGGATAACCACTTTACAATATGTTTTTTATTTTTTATTTATTTGGGGTGGGGTAAGGGGGGGTAGAAGGATTACTTTATCCTATCCCAGGTATTCCTTAAAGAGGTGGGGTTTCAAGTGTCTCCGGAAGGTGGTGAGTGACTCCTCTGTCCTGGCGTCGTGAGGGAGCTTGTTCCACCATTGGGGTGCCAGAGCAGCGAACAGTTTTGACTGGGCTGAGCGGGAACTGTAGCTTCCGCAGAGGTAGGGGGGCCAGCAGGCCAGAGGTGGATGAACGCAATGCCCTCGTTTGGGTGTAGGGACTGATCAGAGCCTGAAGGTACGGAGGTGCCGTTCCCCTCACAGCTCCACAGGCAAGCACCATGGTCTTGTAGCAGATGTGAGCTTCAACTGGAAGCCAGTGGAGTGTAGAGCGGAGGAGCGGGGGTGACGTGAGAGAACTTGGGAAGGTTGAACACCAGACGGGCTGCGGCATTCTGGATGAGTTGTAGGGGTTTAATGGCACAGGCAGGATGCCCAGCCAACAGCGAGTTGCAGTAATCCAGACGGGAGATGACAAGTGCCCTGGATTAGGACCCGTGCCACTTCCTGTAAGGCAGGGTCGTACTCTAAGAATGTTGTAGAGCATGAACCTACAGGATCGGGTCACCGCCTTGATGTTAGCGGAGAAAGCGACAGGGTGTTGTCCAGGGTCACGCCAAGGCTCTTCGGCACTCTGGGAGGAGGACTACAACGGAGTTGTCAACCGTGATGGCGAGATCATGGAACAGGCAGTCCTTCCCGGGAGGACGAAAGCAGCTCCGTCTTGTCGAGGTTCAGCTTGAGGTGGTGATCCGTCATCCACACTGATATGTCTGCCAGACATGCAGAGATGCGATTAGCCACCTGGTTATCAGAAGGGGGAAAGGAGAAGATTGGTTGTGTGTCGTCTGCGTAGCAAATGATAGGAGAGGCCATGTGAGGATATGACAGAGCCAAGTGACTTGGTGTATAGCGAGAATAGGAGAGGGCCTAGAACTGAGCCCTGGGGACACCAGTGGTGAGAGCACATGGTGCGGAGACAGATTCTCGCCACGCCACTTGGTAGGAGCGACCGGTCAGGTAGGACGCATTAGTTATACACAGCATTAGTTTGACCTCCTCCCTGCTCAACTCAAACCTCCTGGACAGTCAGTGAAACTATCTTGGCAAGTCTCTGGCTATGCCCTGACAGACTATCGTACAGGTTGGATATGACAGCAGCCATGGAAAACACTGGAGTGGATTGGGATCATCTGGGCCAGTGGATCCATCAACTCTGGAGCCTCTTTTAAGAGCAGATTCACCATCTCCAGAGACAGTAGCAATGTACTGCACTTAGACATCACCAGTCTGCAGGCTCAGGACACAGCTGTGTATTATTGTGCAAAAACTGAGGCACAGTGCAACAGCTCAATGGAAGACCTGTACAAAAACATCATACTAACATACAGCCTACTGTAAGAACAACAGAGTCTGATAGAATGACAGCTTTAAGAGCTAAATGTTCAAAATCACAAACAGTGAAATTCAATATACAACAAATACACGGCAAATTGTTCTGTCGATTTTTCAGTGTGAAAGTTGCACAGTGTTGATTTCTAAACTATTTGACTCTAAATGGAAACACTCTATGGTCATAAATGCAACACTCCCAGAGTTAAGTTAACCCTCATGAATGAAATAAGCCATTATTTTATTTTTTTGTAAAGGGTAAACATTATGAGTCCTATGGCTGTTTTTGTAAACATTCTATAGAGTCCCTTCCCTATAAATGATATAATTGAAGTGTCAAAAGTCAATATGGTTCACAGAGTTTTCTGAAATGTTTTATTGAGAGGGCTAAGTTATTATGATATACTTTTTTAAATGTCCTATGGCTGTTTTTCTAAACATTCTATAGTATAGAGTTCCATCCCATAAGTGAAGCGTCAAAAGTCAATATGGTTCCCAGAGATTTCTGAAATTCCCAACCCTGTCATACTGTACCTGCCTTCTTATGCAAATTACCTATAGCTCCTCTCTTTCATCTCTCTTCCTCTGCCTTATATAAACAGTCTCTGTGTGAATCGCATCTCTCTCTCTGAGTCCTGGAGAGTAAAGAAGGTAAACTTCAGCTTCAACACAAACCATGTTCCATGCATCCCTGCTGCTGCTGGCAGCTGCCTCATGTGAGTCTCTCTGGATTTAAAGCAAGTTTATGGTTAATAAATTGGCCCATTAGGTTAATGATTTTGTTTTGACAACATGTGTGCTTTCTTTCAACAGGTGTTCAGGGTCAGACATTGACTGAGTCTGGACCAGTAGTTAAAACGCCTGGAGAATCACACAAACTGACCTGTACAGCTTCTGGGTTCACATTCAAGGACTACTGGATGGGTTGGATAAAACTGGCTCCTGGGCAAGGACTGGAATGGATTGGTTATATACATGGTACTACTGCTATCTACTCCCAGTCAGTCCAGGGTAGATTCACCCTCTCCAGAGACGACTCCAGCAGTAAGCTGTACCTTCAGATGAACAGCCTGGAAGAGTGAGGACACAGCAGTGTATTACTGTGCCCGATACACACAGTGAGAGAGAGCGGTGGAAGAGCTGTACAAAATCCACTTCCCCATTCAGCACAAGTGATCTCAGGTCAAAAGTTTTGAGCACAAAATGGTCAGCCATGGATATACACTTTCCATAATCCCTTGTTGGATATTAGGAATAGAAAAATGCAAGCACATATCCATATCATGTTATTCCCATAGGGGTGTTTTTCCTAACCGTATTAAAGAGTTCCTTCTCCTATAAGAGTAGGTTCACTACATACAGATCCTATTAAATCACTAGAGGAGTTATATCAGATATCCTAAAGAAGTTCCATAATGGGGGAGAAAATGGCAACCTTCTTGGTCAGGGGGAAATCCAAAACCAGTCTAATTGGAATGAATGGCAGTAGAGGCATAGGTGATGCATTTTCTGCTTTTACTTATGCAGGAAAATAAAAGTAAGGCATGTGATGTATCATAAATTGTGTAATGGAATTATAGTCAACCTAAAATATTGTCATATTATCATAAATACAGTTTATATGGGGTTTATACCAACTTTCTGTATAAATAGCCTCTAAAAAAATATATAAACAGAACATAAATGTCTCAGATTTTGTTTTCTTGGAAAGCTGTGAGTGCTATTATATGATACAATATCAGTAGTTGTTGCATTTCCAACTTGTCTAAATCCTAATATTAACTGATTTGAGCCAGTGTATGGCTGTGGATTGACAACAATGTTTGAATGGAATGTTGGCATATTGGCAGTTAATTTGAAAAATTAATGAAATCCTTCCTCTAAAACTGGCTGGTTCCAAGCTAACACACATATAGTGCAGATAAATTATTCACATTCATTGTTTTACAAAATATCTTATCACAGCACTGGCAAAACAAAGTTGACAAAGTCCTTGACCAACATGGCTGACCTGTGGCCCTTCATCAGAAGGTTAATTGTCCATTCAAGTATTCTAAATCCTAATGCTATGCTATGGTTCACTACCTCTCTGTATAGTTCTCTGTATAACAAAATATACAGTCAATCAATTTTATTTTATATAGCCCTTCTTACATCAGCTAATATCTCGAAGTGCTGTACAGAAACCCAGCCTAAAACCCCAAACAGCTAGTAATGCAGGTGTAGAAGCACGGTGGCTAGGAAAAACTCCTAGAAAGGCGAAACCTAGGAAGAAACCTAGAGAGGAACCAGGCTATGAGGGTGGCCAGTCCTCTTCTGGCTGTGCCGGGTGGAGATTATAACAGAACCATGCCAAGATGTTCAAAAATGTTCATAAGTGACAAGCATGGTCAAATAATAATCAGGAATAAATCTCAGTTGGCTTTTCATAGCCGATCATTAAGAGTTGAAAACAGCAGGTCTGGGACAGGTAGGGGGTTCCATAACCGGCAGGGCAGAACAGTTGAAACTGGAATAGCAGCAAGGCCAGGCGGACTGGGGACAGCAAGGAGTCACCACGGCCGGTAGTCCCAGCCGTATGGTCCTAGGGCTCAGGTCTCTCAGTTGGCTTTTCATGGTCGATCATTAAGAGTTGAAAACAGCAGGTCTGGGACAGGTAGGGGTTTCGTGGCCGCAGGCAGAACAGTTGAAACTGGAATAGCAGCAAGGCCAGGCGGACTGGGGACAGCAAGGTGTCATCATGCCCGGTAGTCCTGACGTATGGTCCTAGGGCTCAGGTTCTCAGAGAGAGAAAGAGAACGAGAGAATTAGAGAGAGCATACTTAAATTCACACAGGACACTGGATAAGACAGGAGAAGTACTCCAGGTATAACCAACTAACCCCAGCCCCCGACACATAAACTACTGCAGCATAAATACTGGAGGCTGAGACAGGAGCGGTCCGGAGACACTGTGGCCCCATCCGAAGAAACCCCCGGACAGGGCCAAACAGGAAGGATATAACCCCACCCACTCCGCCAAAGCACAGCCCCGCACCACTAGAGGGATATCCCCAACCACCAACTTACAATCCTGAGACAAGGCCGAGTATAGCCACAGAGGTCTCACCACAGCACAAACCAAGGGGGCGCCAACCCAGACAGGAAGATCACGTCAGTAACTCAACCCACTCAAGTGACGCACCCCTCCCAGGGACGGCATGAAAGACCTTACAGGAGATTGTCAGTGGTTTACCTGGCTGGACAGTCATAGAGGCTGGCTGAGTGAGCTCTTCACAGTGAACACCTGTGGACAAAGCATTTAAAACATTACCCATTGCAATAGACATTTACATTTTAGTCATTTAGCAGACGCTCTTATCCAGAGCGACTTACAGTTAGTGAATACATTTTTTTATTTATTTTTCATACTGGTCCCCCCATGGGAATCGAACCCACAACCCTGGCGTTGCAAACGCCATGTTCTATCAACTGAGCTACATCCCTGCCGCCATTCCTCCCCTACCCTGGGACGACTGCTGAGCCAATATATGCGCGCCCAATAGCATCATAGAGTTTTAACAAAACTAAAGCCATCACTAATTATTTTGTTGTTCCCCCAAATTCAGAGACTCACAGGGGCCTTCTCACAATCCATTGTTGTGATACATATTGGAAAACTGTATGAAACATAGTATCAGTCAAAAGCCTCTAATCTAATATTATCCACCACCAATAATGTACAAGAGTAATATATTAAAGTGTTATTGTCAAAGCTTTTTCATTATAATTTTTTTATTCCCACTTTCATACCGTATGTGTTTCCTTTCCTTATGCAAATGTTCACCTCTATTCCTTTCCTCCCTCTCCCTTATAAACAGCCTCACTCTGTCTGTTGGTCCTAGTAAGTGACGTCTCTGGAGAGTAGAGAAGAGCAGCTCCCTCCAGTTCAGCTTCAACATAAACCATGTTCCCTGCATCTCTGCTGCTGCTGGCTGCTGCCTCCTGTGAGTCTCTGAATTTGGGGAACAACAAAATAATTAGTGATGGCTTTAGTTTTGTTAAAACTCTATGATGCTATTGGGCGGCGCATATTGGCCTAAGCGTCGCAGGGTAGGGGAGGAATGGCTGGCAGGGATGTAGCTCAGTTGATAGAGGCATGGCGTTTGCAACGCCAGGGTTGTGGGTTCGATTCCCATGGGGGACCAGTATGAAAAATAAATAAAAAAATGTATTCACTAACTGTAAGTCGCTCTGGATAAGAGCGTCTGCTAAATGACTAAAATGTAAATGTCTATTGCAATGGGTAATGTTTTAAATGCTTTGTCCACAGGTGTTCACTGTGAAGAGCTCACTCAGCCAGCCTCTATGACTGTCCAGCCAGGTAAACCACTGACAATCTCCTGTAAGGTTTCGTACTCTGTAGGTAGCCATTACACAGCTTGGATTCGACAACCTGCAGGGAAAACACTGGAGTGGATTGGAAGCATATATACTGGAGACACTTCCTACAAAGACTCCCCTGAAGAACAAGTTCAGCCTCACTTTAGACTCCTCCAGCAATACAGTGACTATAACAGGACAGAACCTGCAGACTGAAGACACAGCTGTGTATTATTGTGCCCGAGACTCACAGTGATACAAACCAGGGCCAGACATGTACAAAAAACTCACTCATCCCTTAAACAGCTGGAGTTAGTGTATCAATCAGAGAGGGCGATATTAACCTTCTTAATAAACAGTCAAATCATTCCTTATTGGATTACTTTTAAATTAAAAAGGATGTTTGCATAACAATACATTGTGGCACCTTTCTGTTTTCTCAATGACATTCAATTAATCATTGAAAAAAACACGCAAGTTGAAGTTTGTTCCACCTGAGTGAGTCTGACCACAAGTCAGAGACCACTATGATGACACACCAAATGTGTTTGATGGATCCCTTTTGTCTTCTTCTAATACCTCTTAAGAGGAAAGTAATGCTTAAGTAACTGAAAGTAATCAGATTACGTTACTGAGTTTGGGTAATGCAAAAGTTACATTACTGATTACAATTTTGGGCAGGTGACTCGTAACTGTAACTGGATTCCATTTCGAAAGTAACCTACCCAACCTTGTCTGTCATTGTAAAGCTCCAACCTGTTATTTCTCCATAATATACTATATATTGAAAAAGTTCCAAACTGTGGACATGGACCCTCTCATTAAGACATGATACTGAAGCTTCAGTATGCCCACCTCTACAGTAAACCCCCTCTCCTCTCTCCCCCACCCCTCCATCTCTCTACCTCAATACAAACCCTCCCTTCTTTCCCTACTTAAACAGTGTCTGTCTGTCTGTCCTAGTTGGAGAGTGCAGAGAAGAGCAGCTTCAACACAAACCATGCTCCCTGAATCTCTGATGCTGCTGGGGGTCGGGGGGACACTGTACTGTAGTTACTGGCACTTGGACAGCTTGGATTCCGACAGTATGGAGGGGAAAACACTGGAGTGGATTGGAATGAAATATACTGAGAGGCACGCACCACAAAGACTCCCTGAAGAACAAGTTCAGCCTCACAGTAGACTCCTACAGCAATACAGTGATTTTAACAGGGCAGAGTCTGCAGACTGAAGACACAGCTGTGTATTACTGTGCTCGTCTCCAGAGTGATACAAACCAACACTAGACCTGTACTAAAACTCCCTCCTAACTTGTACAGTTGAAGTGAAATGTATCTACACAGGAGGGGGGCGATCTGTGTCTGAATCTCAAACCTCCCATGATCTAATGACTACATTAAGTTTGTTCATGAGATAACATATGATAAGCATGGTATATAAAACAAGAAAACAAGAAACACAAACCTCCACTTCATTATCATATAACCTCAGAAACTGTCACAGCGGAAAACAGCTTATTGAAGGTGATTGTCAACTTACATTTACTGTAACTCCTGTCATCAAAGATAACGAAATACACTTATCCACATTAAAGGTATATATCCTGAACAAAAATATAAACGCAACATACAACAATTTCAAAGATTTAACTGAGTTACAGTTCATATAAAGAAATCAGTCAATTTCAATAAATTCATTAGGCCCTAATGTATGGATTTCACATGACTGGGAATACAGACATGCATCTGTTGGTCACAGATACTGTACCTTACAAAAAGGTAGGGGCGTGAATCAGATAACCAGTTAGTATCTGGTGTGACCACCATTTGCCTCATGCAGCACGTCACATCTCCTTCTTGATTAGGCTGTTGATTGTGGCCTGTGGAATGTTGTCCCACTCCTCTTCAATGGCTGTGAGATTTTGCTGGATATTTGACGGAACTGGAACACGCTGTCGTCACACGTAGATCCAGAGCATCTCAAACATTCTCAACGGCTGACATGTCTGGGGAGCATGCAGGCCATTGAAGAACTGGGACATTTTCAGCAAAGATTTGTTTCATTGTTCTATCTGTGTTTTCAGCTTCCAGGAATTCTGTACAGATTGGACCGTGCATTATCATTCTGAAACATGAGGTGATGGCGGCGGATGAATGGTACGACAATGGGCCACAGGATCTCGTCACGGAATCTCTGTGCATTCAAATTGCCGTCGATAAAATGCAATTGTGTTCGTTGTCAGTAGATTACTACATCATTCCATATGTGTTATTTCATAGTTTTGATGTCTTCACTATTATTCTACAATGTAAAAAATAGTAAAAATAAAGATAAACCCTTGAATCAGTAGGTGTGTCCAAACGTTTGACTTGTAGTGTATGTACACATTAAAATACAAAAACACAGACATGGGAAGCACAAATCAAACATCACAAATCACCCAGAATAACAGTTACATTCCTCAACCAATAAGTCCCTAATTAATTATTTCAATTGTCCAAAAGTGCACCAGAACATCAAGACAAAATCTATTTTGAATTTAGCGTTCTAAGGCACTGCATCGCAGTGCTAGAGGCATCACTACAGACCTGTGTTCGATCCCAGGCTGTATCACAACCGGCCGTGATCGGGAATCCCATAGGGCAGTGCAGCAATTGGCCCCAGCGTCATCCGGGGTTAGGGAGGCTTTGGCTGGGGGGCTTTACTTGGCTCTTCGGCGCTCAGCAACTCCTTGTGGCGGGCCGGGTGACTGCAGGCTGTCGTCAGTTGAATGGTGTTTCCTCCGACACATTGGTGTGGCTGGCCTCATGGTTAGCTTAGCGGGTATTAAAAAGCGTGGTTTGACGGGTCATGTTCGAGGATGCATTACTCAGTTTTTTGGATTTTTTAAACAAATCAACCCATTCGTTTTAGGTTCTGTTCCGACAACATCTGTAATTTGTTTCAACAGGTGTTCATGGTAAGACACTGACGGAGTCTGAACCAGTGGTTAAAAAGCCTGGAGAATCCCACCAACTGACCTGTACAGCTTCTGGGTACACATTTGTTAGCTTTGAGATGAGCTGGATCAGACAAGCTCCTGGAAAATAACTGGAGTGGATTGCATATATTAGCACACAGAGTAATCCAATCTCTTACTCCCAGTCAGTGCAGGGTAGATTCACCCTCTCCAGAGATGACTCCAGCAGTAGGCTGTACCTACAGATGAACAACCTGAAGAGTGAGGACACAGCCGTGTATTACTGTGCTAGAGAGTTACAGTGGTACAACTAATGGGAGTAGCTGTACAAAAAACACTTCCACATTCAACACAGACAACTTCATTTCTTTCTGATGAATGTTTTAATAGCTAAATGTTCACAATCACCGATATACATGAGTCTTTAAAAGAATAACTTGATTCTACAGTATAGGATTACCAATAATAAGAAAACAAAGTTTATCCTTTTTACAGTTTCATCTCCAGTAAGTGTAGTGTTAAAAACTGACACATTATCACATAATTTTCCCCCGTTTTGCACTGATATTCCATGTCCTTTATACCTGATTGTCATTATGCAAATGTTAATTAATTGCTACGTTAATTATCCTAGCCTGCTGCATAAGTTCTCCTAACCTGCATGAAAAAGTCAGTAGCTGTGTACCACCCATTCAAACCCATTAACACTTCTGGGTTATAATAAAAAGAAATGGCAGATTGTAAAACTCATTGTATCACAGTCCTGCCTAACATTATCCTCCAGTAGCTGTCTGGCTTTTACATGGACAACACAGAGTATGTATAGCTTGCAAAGTTATCAAATAAATGTTGGTTATACGTGCACTAGTAGTACTTACACTGTAAACTCACTAAAGAGCAAGATCAGTTCTAGATATGACAGCTCCAGCAGTACAGTGTTTCTACAAGGGAACAACTTCCAGATGAAGAGACAACTGTGTATTACTGTGTCCGTGAGATACAGTGATACAAACCATGACCAGAGCTGTATAAAAACCCATCCTCCAGGGATTCATTGTATAATAGGACTCATTACAATTAAAATAGAACAGAGATGCTTCTCAATATCAAATTTGTAAATTAAAATAAGCCCTACTTATCACTGGCTGTGCAGTAAATGTATATCTGAATTGTTTGCCAATTATACTTCTTCCAGCCTGATAAGACTACAGACCTTGATGGTATTCTAATTGTCTATCAAACATTCAATGAAGTAATTCATGATCCATTACTTTATATTGTAATAATTCATGTGATAAAGGTGGCCAATACCGAACAAGAAGGTCTAAGCTCTTTACTATCTAAAAGATAAAAATATTTAATATTGTGATACAGTATAAATAAAAATATATGCAACTTAATATTAACCTCTACGGAATCGGTGTCCTGTATACAGGACGGTTGAGCTAACGTGCGCTAATGTAATTAGCATGACTGTTGTAAGTAACAGCAAACTTTCCAGGACATAGACATGTCTTATACGGGCAGAAAGCTTAAATTCTTGTTAATCTAACTGCACTGTCCAATTTAAAGTAGCATTACAGTGAAAAAATACCATGCTATTGTTTGAGGAGAGTGCACAACAACAAAAAAGTTATCACGGCAACTGGTTTGATACATTCACCTCTAAAGGTAAATAATGTACTTACATTCAGTAATCTTGGTCTGATTTGTCATGCTAAGTGTCCCAGAGATAAAATGCAGCGTAGTTTTGTCAATTTTTGTCAATAAGAAAACAAAGTTTAACCATTTTACAGTTTCATCTCCAATAAGTGTAGTGATAAAAACTCCCATATTATCGCATAATTTCCCCCCATTTTGCACTGATATTCCCAGTCAGGTTAGGTCACATGAAGGGGAAGGAACAGTTTATTACCCACATCACTTAACTTCCTGCCTAGCAACAAAGATGTCATGTTTAGAGAAAAGGAGGAGACTCCACCTAAAGTGGGGTATATATACTTGTGCTGGTGGGAACATGTCTTTGTCTTGCAGCTGTTTGACCCATTGGGTGAATAAACTTGGTTTGGCTTTTCTTAGTCATCCGTGAGTTTTTACTTTGTTTATTTAGAATCTATAGTTGGCGCTGTGAGCAGGGTTCACCATGATTTACAGTCAAACTACAGAGTCCGAATCAGTGAAACAGGAGCTGGCACCAAAAACAAGGCAGGCACAGTTCCTACACCTGTTACCACTCATTCTGACATCTTGGGGAGATGAGAATTGTAGGCTGAACAATAATAGAATACCGACCTAGAAAGCCTGAGCTTATTCAGAAGTCCCATTGTGTTACGACCAGTCGTAGATAAAGGGTCAGTCCCGAACAGGGTAGTCACTGTGGAGGGTAAATCCAGAGAGGGTAAGTCCTGAACAGGGTGGTCCTGTGGAGGGTAAATCCCTAGTGTAGCGGTTTATCGGCCAGACCCGTAAGGAGGGTGAAAGCCCAGCCACGGTTGCCGTGAGGCAGTAGAGTGTGTGTGGATGGATAAATTGTCATGCTTGTGTACTAGTATAAAAGGTTGCGTATACGTTTTGGGAGAAGAGCCTCATCCATGGTTAGAAAATTACTAAGATATTCAAACATTGTTTGAACATGATTTGAGTGTATTAGCAGTAGTGATAAAGAGAGAGGTTGGTTTATGCCCTATTGGGGCAAGGGAACCATGACAGATTATGTGGAAATAGGAAGACAACTGTGGATCATTTTGGTAATGTGTGTTGTTAACAACAGTGATATTTGGAGGCGTACCACTGGTATAAGACATTAGGTCACCCGTATTCTCCAGTAGTAAATTGGCAGAAGCTTCAGTATTGTTTCTAATACAAGGTATCAGGTCCAGTGACCAAATTATTAGATCCGAAACAGTAACTATATCTCTGGGAAGTGGGATAACTATAATATATATATATATATATATATATATATATATATATATATATATATATATATATATATATATATATAGAGAGAGAGAGAGAGAGAGAGAGAGAGAGAGAGAGAGAGAGAGAGAGGAAGAGAGAGAGAGAGAGAGAGAGAGAGATTAAAATTGCCGATTATTACAGCAGTGGGTGAAGAAATCTAAACACTCTGGACACAGTCGAAGAGAGGCATCGGAATAATAACTATTGAAATTAGCGGCCGGCGGCTGATTCTTCCTGTAAAGGGGGCTACAGGACGAAGAAAAGTTTAATAAAGTAATGGATGCGCTAAAAGAAGCACAAACATTCTACCAATTCGGCTCGGATAGGGGAAAACTTCAGCAAACTGGATAAAATTGGTCAGCATTTTTCGTGCTGACGGAAAATTCCAATCAAATAAAGAACTCAGAGATGCTGTTGTGGTCTGGCACAATGACATCAGTGAGAAATCGCAAACTCAATATACAAGCGTTTTGATTTCGGCGTTTATCAACAAAAGAGTATAACCAATTAAGCTGAAATTAAATAAATGCAGGGTCATCTTGTCCAGGTGACTGACAAGTATGAGGCAACTAATAAAACAATTAGAAATAGCAGATGGGTGGGCTCATGAATTACATGAAAAGAACCAGGACCTCACGAGGGCTCTGTAAAATAATCTAAATAAAGTCCAACAATTTAAGGCTGTCCTCCAGCAGAATCAGAGCACCTCTGGGGGGGGTGGGGTTATAATCTTGCCACTTCCCCACCGTTCGCCCCGAGATATCATGTATCCCAGGCTAAATAGATAATGTCTCTGCCATATTCCTCTCATATAGAGGAAAAAAGCTTTTACGCGGTATAGAGAGGCAGCAGAGGCATGTATCACAATTCAGACTAAAGCAGTTCCGTACTGAATCCCCATAGATCCAAGGGATTTCAGAAACCATAGAGAGGTGCGCCAGGTTAGTACATTTTACAATTTACATTTTTAGTAATTTAGCAGACGCTCTTATCCAGAGCGACTTACAGTTAGTGAGTGCATACATTATTATTTTTCCATACTGGCCCCCGTGGGAATCGAACCCACAACCCTGGCGTTGCAAACGACATGCTCTACCAATTGAGCTACATCCCTGCCGGCCATTCCCTCCCCCTACCCTGGACGCTTGGGCCAAATTGTGTGCCGCCCCATGGGTCTCCCGTTCGCGGCCGGCTATGACAGAGCCTGGATTCGAAGCAGGATCTCTAGTGGCACAGCTAGCACCACTCATGCAGTTGCGATTCATTATTATCCCGGGCAGAAACTCACAGAGGGAGGGGAATCCAATTCCTGCTGATGGCCAAAATATAACACGATTCCAAATTCAACACCAACTGCTTAGTATTGGTGAAATGCGCGTATAATTAAAGATGATAATGTTATGCCGTTATGTGCCAATATTGCCGAGAGCAATATTGGCACATTAGTCGGAAACTATCGTACTCCTGCCTGGTCGTCCTCTTGTGAGGCATGTGACCCAGCGACATGGAAATATTTTGTTCTGCCCTAACATTTACAAATTAGTAAATGCACTCAGTGTCAAAATTAGGGGGTACGTGAGTACACTGATAGAATGTGTAAGTCTGCTTTGATGGCAGGTTTGAAACCTGTTATCAAAACGGCTTTTGCGGGGATGGTTGACCAACATTTTCATTGGGATGAAATATATTTACATTTTATTTTGTCTTATTCTGACATAGATTTATAGAATTGACGAAAGGGAGGAGGGGTCACGAGAAATTAGATTGCTGTTAGTATTGTGAGTGATTGTTAGTTGAGTTTTGAAAGAAGCAACTCTTTCAAGCGACAGCATTGGGGTTAACAAACTTAAAATGACCTTTTAACATTTTTGTCATGGACATGAAGGGCATTATGGTGGGGGGTGGATAAGGTAAATCATGGAGAAAAAGAGAGACCAGTCATATATGGGAGTAAATCGTTAGACTCAGTGGTGAGAGAAATGCCGCCGTGTCTAAGGGTAGTACATGCTGAATAAAGGGTACATAAGCGTTGTGATGGATTAAAACAAACGACTAATGATTGAAGGGAGGACAGTGGACTTATCATTATCATGTTTTGTTTGTAATTCAAACTTTTGGGTTGCTGATTAAGATGTAGCATAGTTAATACTAATGTAAAGTACACTGTCTCTTCCAGGAGAGGATGGAATGTCATTATCTCTCTCTTTTAAATGTTTCCAGAGGCTGTTGTCTTGGGAGAGCAGTTAGTGAAATTCTGCAGTTTTATAAAGTATAAAGGTATCCGGAGCCGGCCGTAAAGGGAGATCCTAGATAAGTAAGGCCTGGCCATTTGTGTCTTTTTGCCCTACATTTTACCACACACACCAGCAGGCACACACAACTCACCGGTTATGAATAGTTTTTAGTGGTGTTAATACCGTGTTTCATTTATTGTGTGGGATCTTTTTTATTTGGTTATAAACTGGGAACGCTGAATGATGAAATGTTTTAAATGGTTTTATATGGTTTCTGAAGAACAGGGAAAGAAAAGGGAAAGAAAATACTTAATGGTGTTGAATGACCTTTGTCCTGATTTTCTGGTGAGGCCTGATCAACCTCACTAGAAATGATAGAGACATTAGGTGAGATTTAAGAATAATATGAATGAGGGACACCAGTCTCTAGTCTATTTTACCATTACCTTATGGGATACAATTATTTCCTTATGGAGTTATCAAGGGGTGTAATTCTAATTATATTTGTTATTCTGATTTGTTTATTTTTTATTTAACAGGCAGTGTTGTTTTTGTTTTTTTATACGCATGAATCACGATGTGAGTCATACATCCAAAGGGGAAATTACCAGTTCCCTGGGGCCCTGGGCCTTTGGTAAATATGCAAATTGATTTTATTCAGTATGCATATAAAATGAAAATATATGTTGATAATGGTTGACAGTTACTCCAAATGGTTTTGAGGTTTCCCCCACCTTGAGTGATATATGTGTATTGCTGTTGTTGTTTTAGTTCTTGTTTTTGTCTTTGTTTCGATACAAATCTCACCAGATTGGCTCTGCTGTACTGTCGGGATTTCTCCCTAAGGGTTAGCGCTCTAACTCTCTGACCCTGTAACTCTGCGGTGAGGTCGCCAGTATGATAAGGGAGTATAAGCCAATTCGGAAAATGGTTTCAACAGTGTGTTGTTATGCTCTTGGACATTTGTCTTAGAGATTTTGGTATTAAGAAAATTGGGAATGTAATAATTTGTCATACGGTGAATAGATGGTCTGGATTTACAGAATCAGAAATGTCTTAAACTGTTGTTTTGCTGTGTCCTCTCTCGAGTTATGGCGAAGGTGAACACAGATGGTGTCTTGATGCATGGAAGGGATAATTTGACCAAGAACAGTGTGAACCTCAACCCCCCCTAAACTGCTGAAGAAATAGCGTCAAAGGCGTTCACTACAACCTTGTCTTTCACCACTCCTATCTGAGACCTGAGTCCGAGCTAGCAACCTGTGTACGAGCGGTAGGAGCGCGGCATGAGTCCTGAGACCGTGCATGTGGGGTTAGCATGGAGAGAGATCACGTTCAAACTCCTCTCATGCTGCTGGTGCACTGGTGGGAAAATGGACCAGACAGAATGGACTCTTACAGAATGGTGGTGGCGGCTCAGGTGAGAGATTCGTGGGCTCTGGAAAATCTGATTATTCCCCAGATATTGAAATCGGGACATTATCATGGGCATCAATTGTAACAGGCATGAGTTACATATGTGCCGTTGGGAAGATGAACTGTAACGCTATCTGAAGAAGAACATGCAGATACGCCAGAAGATGAGTGCCGGGGAAGAAGGGGGTGGTCAACTGTGATTTAGGGTTGCCCTAAACTGTTTATTTGGGGTATCAGGTTGATTGTGGCGGTCTACACACTAGGAAATTCATGGTAATTTAGGTTAAAATGCATTGAGATACCCGATCTGTCATTAACATGCCACTGCGCTACAGTAAATCAGGGACAAACAGGGGCCCGTAATGAGACAATATAATATCTGTAATATAAGTAGTACATATTGTTAATATATTTTCCCTGTTTGTAAAGTACATTCTAAAAGTGTAAGTTGAGAGTCTCGAATTCGAGTGATAGACTCAACCTGAAGCACTAAGGACTGTCATTGTAAAATTGGTTTGGATAATGAATCAAGTGTTTCGTAAAGGAGATAAAGAGCACTACCCTAAGCTGTGAGGAGAGCACATTTTAGTCATTTAGCAGACACTCTTATCCAGAGCGACTTACAGTTAGTGAGTACATACTGATTTTTCATATTGGCCCCTCTTTGGAATCTAACCCACAACCCTGGCGTTGCAAGCGCCATGCTATAGCAACTGAGCTACAGGAGGGTGCACAAAGTAAGGGGGGAGGGTGCACTGCTCGAATCTATTGAGTCTAGGGAGGGTTTCCTCCCAGGAAACCTTATCTTCTCGTCTCCTACGAGAGAGAGGTTATTAGAGAACCCACTAGATGATAGCTTGGGCTAACCATGAGAGTTGGGTTTCGTTTTACCATATAACCAGAATCCTAATGTTAAAGTGCATCAATACATATGGCTTGCTGGAGGATACACTATAATTAATTACGTACAAGACTCATAGTCTGTGTCTTGTTTTTGACACCCGAGGATGAGGCTGAAGGAGACTAGCATTCCATTGGCATAGAACGGATGGATGGTTCTTTCCCCCAGTCTTATTCACTTCAAGGGTGGTGTGAAATTATTAAACATGTATTTTCTCTCTTCCGTGTTCAAGTCACTATGTTTTCTAGGGTGTCGTGGAACATGAGAGTGATCATTGTTCCAGAGGAGGGATTGTTGGAAATTGACTAAATGACTTGAGTATGTTTTAGTAGTGACTAACGTGTTATGGGTTAGATGGAAGGATTATCATGGATTGGGAATACCTCTTGGAGCCTGTGGCCTGACAGGGGGAAGTCTGGGTGAAAGCATGAGGAGGTTTTTTAGGGCCTTCATTTGTGTGGAACCCAGTAGAAAAAGTATCCCGAAGGCATAGAGTCAGGCGAAGAGAGAGGGAATCGTCATGTTATCAAACTTTGGTTTTTCTTTGCATATATAATTATGCATAGCTTAACACATTATTAAGACTTCTTATGTTTTGTGTTTCTTTTTGCTTTTCAAGTCTTGTGCTATCACTCTCATAGGAACCAAAAAGGAGGAAATATAGAAAGTCAAAAGCTCCAGCTGAAATGTCATTCTCAGTTGTCCGACGAGAGATGGAAATAGGAGTGTACATAGTGTGATTATAGAACAGAGGCCATAAGTCTGAACTGCGAATGTTAATCATGTTGTATAAGTAATTCCCAAGTTTATATAATGTTGAACAGTATGGAGTTATTGTTCAAAAAAGGGGGACTGATGGGTTCTGACTTCTAAACTGGAAATATGAATATCCTTATTCATGTTACAGAGGGAGAGAGGGAATGCAGAACATTTACATTCTGCCAGATCATGTTATTGTTAGACATCAGGTAGCCTATGGATAGGGAGAAGGGCCACAGTCTGGTTTCAGTTGTTGGGTTGTAATTTGAAATACTTGCTACACCAGAAGTTAATGGTTATATGTAGTAGGAATGTCGGGGCGGCAGGTAGCTTAGTCGTTAAGAGCGTTGTGCCAGTAACCGAAAGGTCGCTGGTTCTAATCCCCGAGCCGACTAGGTGAATAATCTGTCGATGTGCCCTTGAGCAAGGCACTTAACCCTAATTGCTCATGTAAGTCGCTCTGGATAAGAGCGTCTACTAAATGACTAAAATGTAAATGAATGTATATGGTTAGGTCAGATAAGGGTGGATTGGTGTGGAATGGGGGCCAAGGTCAGGTTAGGTCACATGAAGGGGAAGGAATAGTTTATTACCCACATCACTTAACTTCCTGCCTAGCAACAAAGATGTAATGTGTAGAGAAAAGGAGGAGACCACCTAAAGTGGGGTATATATACTTGTGCTGGTGGGAACATGTCTTTGTCTTGCAGCTGTTTGACCCATTGGGTGAATAAACTTGGTTTGAGCTGTTCTTAGTCGTCCGTGAGTTTTTACTCTGTTTATTTAGAATCTAACAGTGTCTTATCAAATCAAATCAAAATTAAATTGTATTGGTCACATACACGTGTTTAGCAGATGTTATTGTGGGTGTAGCGAAATGCTTGTGCTTCTAGCTCCGACAGTGCAGTAATATCTAACAAGTAATATCTAACAATTTCACAACATATACCCAATACACACAAATCTAAGTATGGAATGAATTAAGAATACATATATGGACGAGCGATGTTAGAGCGGCATGGACTAAGATACAGTAGAATAGCATAGAATACAGTGTATACATATCAGATGAGTAATGCAGATATGTAAACATTATTAAAGTGGCTAGTGATTTCTAGTCTATGTCTATAGGCAGCAGCCTCTAATGTGCTAGTGATTGCTGTTTAACAGTCTGATGGCCTTGAGATAGTACGTCCCTCTGAGTCTGAAGAGCAGAGAAGAGCAGCCCCCACCAGTTCAGCTTTGACAAATAACATGTTACCTCATGTTTCAGCATGATAATGCACAGCCCCATGTCGCAAGGATCTGTACACAATTCTTGGAAGCTGAAAATGTCCCAGTTCTTCCATGGCCTGCATACTCACCAGACATGTCACCCATTGAGCATATATGGGATGCTCTGGATCTACGTGTACGACAGTTTGTTCCAGTTCCCGCCAATATCCATCAACTTCGCACAGGCATTGAAAAGGAGTTGGACAACATTCCACAAACCCACAATCAACAGCCTGATCAACTCTATGTGAAGGAGATGTGTCGCGCTGCATGAGGTAAATGGTGGTCACATCAGATACTGACTGTTTTTCTGATCCACGCCCTACTTTTTTTAAGGTATCTGTGACCAACAGAAGCATATCAGTATTCCCAGTCATGTAAACTCTTCCTAATGCATTTCTTTCAATTGACTGATTTGCTTATATGAACTGTAACTCTTTGAAATAGTTTCATTTTGTGTTTATATTTGTGTTCAGTGTAGTAGTCCAACCTCTCAAACTCCCAGTCAGCCCCTGGTAAAATCAACATCTCCAGAGACGACTCCAGCAGCAAGCTGTACCTACAGATGAACAGCCTGAAGAGTGAGGACACAGTAGTGTATTACTGTGCTAGAGAGTCATTGTGGTAAAACTAATGGAAGAAGCAATAAAAAAACACTTCCCCATTCAGCACAGACAACCTCATTTTTTAAAATGCTTTAATAGTAAAATGTTCACAAGCACCGCCATGAATCTGTTTTTAAAAGAATACGCACTGTGCACACACTGGTTGAAACAACTTTGAAATTACGATGAACCAACGTGGAATAGACGTTGAATTGACGTCTGTGCCAGTGGAGTCTCCTCAGAGGAGAAAGGGAGGACGATCCTCCTCAGTGAATTTAATACAAATTTAAATAGTGAAACAGTAAAACAGTTATCCTTTTTAGATAAAACTATACTAAATATAGTCACATGTCACCAAATAATTGATTAAAACAGACTGTTTTGCAATGAAGGTCTACACTAGCCTCAACATCACTCTGTAGGGTAGCACCATGGTGTTGCCGGAGAACAGCTAGCTTCTGTCCTCCTCCCCTGGGTATATTGACTTCAATACAAAGCCTATTTTTATTTTTACAAAATTCACTGAGGAGTATGGTCCTCCCTTTCCTCCTCTGAGGAGCCTCCACTGATGAAAACTATTTCCATTTGATTTGAGTGGTGAGATGGATAAAGAAATCAGACAATTTAATTAATATTATAGACCTTGACAACAGTTGTATTAATTATATTATTTTCAGCCATTCACTTACATTTTAGCAGACACTCTTATCCAGAGCGACTCAGTGTTAAGTGCTTTGCTCAAGGGCACATGAACAGACTTTTCACTTATTCAGCTCGGGGATTCGAACCAGCAACCTTTCGGTTATTGGACCAACACTCTTTTTGTTTTAGTTTTTACCCCTTTTTCTCCCCAATTGGTAGTTACAGTCTTGTCCCACTGCTGCAACTCCTGTACGGACTCGGGAGAGGTGAAGGTCGAGAGCCATGCGTCCTCCAAACACGCGACCCTGCCAAGCCGCACTTCTCGCTAACCCGAGCCAGCTGCACCAACGTGTCGGAGGAAACACCGTACAACTGGAGACCGAAGTCAGTGTGTATGTGCCCGGCACGCCACTAGGAGTCGCTAGAGCGCGATGGGACAAGGACACCCCGGCCAGCCAAACCCTTCCCTAACCCGGACGACGCTGGGCCAATTGTGCGTCGCGGCCCGCTGCAACACAGCCTGGGATTGAACCCGGGTCTGCAACGCAGTGCCTTAGACCGCTGCGCCACTCGGGAGGCCGTGGTCCACCAGGCTACTCATCACACACAATTTTTGGACAGACCATATTCATGGTTTGTGTTGGTAATAAATATAACACACTTTTTAAGAATTGCATTGAACAATGAGTCCTTCTCCAAAATAGCAAATTTCTCTATGTGGTTTCTCATTGCTGTCCTGGGCACCTCCCCCTAAATACTTAAGTATGTCTTGATTATAACTGGGGTGAGGGGAGAGAGTTTAGGGGAGAGAGTTTAAGAATGTATTTTTATCAGGCGTGTCTATCAAAATGAGTGTTGGGCACACTAATTCAAAACTACCCAAGCATGACTTCTACCCCAGGATGCACCTGCACTCAGAGCATAGTAAGACCAATGTATCGTTGAAAAAGTGCTGTAACACATTTAAAAACAACACACAACAGTGATGTATTGCAGATGTCGGAGAAAATGACTTATCCACCAGGCACATACTGGTTACATCAACATTGTTTCAATTTAATTTGTCAATGTATTGTTATGTGGAATCTACATGGAAAATACATTGGAAGTTATAATTTCAACCACAGGATTATGTCATCATGGTAACCACATTTCAGTTTCAAATATGTTCAATTTCTACCTTTAAAACAAGGTCACTGATATTCCCATTATATAATTATACAGTATATATCCTCTTTCACCTAGCCCCACTTCCTTTTTCTCCCTCTACCTGCTACTTATATAAACACCTCTCTGTATCTGAGAGTCCTAGTACGGTCCCTCTGAGTCCTGCAGAGTAGAGCAGCTTCAACACAAACCATGTTCCCTGCATCTCTGCTGCTACTGTTGATAGCTGCATCCTGTGTGTCTATTTTTTTTAAAAAGGTTTATGGTGAATAAATTGACTAATTAAGTTTTAGATTCCGTTTTAACAACATCTGTGATTTCTTTCAACAGGTGTTCATGGTCAGACATTGACTGAGTCTGGACCAGTAGCTCAAAAGCCTGGAGAATCCCACCAACTGACCTGTATTGTCACACTCTGGCTCTGGGACTTTGTATGTTGAGTCAGGGTGTGTTCGTTTTGTTGTGTTTTTGGGTATGTTGGCTTTGTAGTCATATGACTCCCAATCGGAGGTACTTGCAGTGTCAGCTGTCGGCTCGTTATCTCTGATTGAGAGCCATACTATACTGGGTGTTTTCACTTTGTCTTTGTGGGTTTTTGTTCCATGTTTCTGTCAGTGTTACAGAGGGGACTTCACTATCGTCATTTGTTGTTTTTTGTGGTTGCTTTATTTAATAAAGTCATCATGTTCACTCACGCGCTGCGTATTGGTCCGCTTCTTCAGACGATCGTGACAGAAAAACCCACCATAGAAGGACCAAGCAGCGTGTCCAGGAGCAAGACAGCTGGACATGGGAGGAAGCGCCTGGTAAGGAGATCGAGAGGCTGGCGATGGCCCAGGTGGGCAAATCGTGGTCCTGGGAGGACATGCTCGGGGGCAAGGGACCTTGGGGGAAGATCAAGGCCCTGGCGAGAGAGGAGCAACGGCGTCAGCAGGGCCATCATCGTTGGAAGGACGAGAGGCAACCCCAAAAAAGTTTTTTGGGGGGGACATGGCACGGCTGGGCAGCAGGAGGCTGCCACAGGGGAGACGTGGAGAGAAGGCTATCGGATTACGGGAGCCATTGGCGAGTAGAGGAAGGGAAGTTGTTGCGGCACGGCGTGAGAGACTGATGTGTGTTACCAGTCCGGTCCGGCCCGTTCCTGATCCCCAGTTAAAGCCAGTGGTGTGTGTTCCCAGTACGGACGGCCTGTTCCTACTCACGCATCAAGCCCACGGTGTGCGTCGCCAGCCCAGCCCGGCCTGTTCCTGCTCCACGCACAGAGGATACGGTGTGCGTCGACAGCCCTGCCCGGCCTGTTCCTGCTCCACGACCAAGGATACGGTGTGCGTCGACAGCCCTGCCTGGCCTGTTCCTGCTCCACGCACCAGAGGATACGGTGTGCGTCGACAGCCCTGCCCGGCCTGTTCCTGCTCCACGCACCAAGGATACGGTGTGCGTCGACAGCCCGGCCCGGCCTGTTCCGGCCACTCGCACCAGGGATACGGTGCGCGTCGCCAGCCCGGTCCGGCCTGTTCCTGCCACCCGCACCAAGTCTCACGGTGCGCGTCGCCAGCCCGACCCGGCCTGTTCCTGCCACCGCGCACCAAGTCTACGGTGCGCGTCGCCAGCCCGACCTGGCCTGTTCTGCCACTCGCACTGCAAACTCGACGGTGCGCGTCGACAGCCCGGTCCGGCCTGTTCCTGCCACCGCGCACCAAGTCTACGGTGCGCGTCGCCAACCGGTCCGGCCTGTTCCTGCTCCCGCACAGCCCTGAGATCGTGTCCTCAGCCTGGGACCACCAGTTCCGGCACCACGCATCAGGCCTACGGTGCGTCCCCAGGGCCCAGCATGCCCTGTTCCTTCTCCCGCACTAGCCCTGAGATGCGTGTCCTCAGCCCGGTACCTCCAGTTCCGGCACCACGCACCAGGCCTACGGTGCGCCTGACGGCCAGAATCTGCCGTCTGCCCAACGAGGCCTGAACTGCCCGTCTGCCCAGGCGCCTGAACTGCCCGTCTGCCCAGGGCGCCTGAACTGCCCGTCTGCCCAACGGCGCTTGAACCACCCGTCTGCCCCTACGGCGCTAAAGCCGCCCGTCTGTACTGAGCCTGCAAAGCCGCCCCGTCTGCCATGAGCCTTCAGAGCCGTCCGCCAGATCGGAGCCGCTAGAGCCTTCCCGCCAGACAGGAGCCGCTAGAGCCTTCCGCCGGAGACAGGAGCCAGAGCCGTCCGCCAGACAGGATCAGCCAGAGCCTTCCGCCAGACAGGATCAGCCAGAGCCTTCCGTCAGACAGGATCAGCCAGAGCCTTCCGTCAGACAGGATCAGCCAGATCCGTCAGCCAGCCATGAGCAGCCAGACCTTCAGCCAGCCATGAGCAGCCAGATCCGTCAGCCAGCCATGAGCAGCCAGATCCGTCAGACAGCCATGAGCCGTCCAGCCAGAATCCGCCAGAGCCGTCCCAGCCAGGATCCGCCAGAGCCGTCCAGCCAGGATCCGCCCAGCCAGCCAGGATCCGCCAGAGCCAGCCAGCCAGGATCCGCCATTTATCCTAGTGCTGTCCCTTATCCTGTTGCTGCCCCTTATCCTGGTGCTGTCCCTTATCCTGTTGCTGCCCCTTATCCTGGTGCTGTCCCTTAGTCCGGTGCTGCCCCTTAGTCCGGTGCTGCCCCTTAGTCCGGTGCTGCCCCTTAGTCCGGTGCTGCCCCTGAGTCGGTGCTGCCCCCTTAGGCCGGTGCTGCCCCTTAGCCGGTACTGCCCCTTAGCCCGGTGCTGCCCCTTAGTCCGGTGCTGCCCCTGAGTCGGTGCTGCCCCTGAGTCCGGTGCTGCCCCTTGGCCGGGTGCCCGTGAGTCGGTGCTGCCTTAGTCGGTGCTGCCCCTGAGTCCGTGCTGCCTCTTAGTCAGTGCTGCCCCTTAATCCTGTGGGGTTTAGTTGGGGGGTGGTCATGTGGAGGGAGGTTACTAAAGCGGGTAGTGACTATGGTGGGGGTGGGGACCACGACCAGTGCCTGAGCGCCACCATGGACAGACGCCCACCCAGACCCTCCCCTAGACTGTATGCTGGTGCGCGGAGTTCGCACCTTTAGGGGGAAGTACTGTGACACTCTGGCTCTATGGACTTTTATTTTGAGCCAGGGTTGTTATTTTTCACTTGGGTGTATTTCTATGTTGGTTAGTCTAGGTATTTGTTTTCTATGTTTGGTCATTGACTCCCAATCGGAGGTAACGAGTGTCAGCTGTCGGCTCGATTATCTCTGATTGGGAGCCATATTTATACTGTGTGTTTTCACCTTGGGGTTGTGGGTTTTTTTGTTCCATGTTTCTGTCAGTGTTACAAGAGGACTTCACTATCGTCATTTGTTGTTTTTTCGTGGTTGCTTTATTAAAAATAGTCATTATGTTCACTCCACGCGCTGCGTATTGGTCCGCTTCTTCAGACGATCGTGACATGTATAGCCTCTGGGGTTCACATTCAGTAACTACTACATGGCTTGGATCAGACAGGATCCTGGGAAAGGACTTGAGTGGGTTGCTTTATTAGCACAGCTAGTAGTCCCATCTCTTACTCCCAGTCAGTGCAGGGTAGATTCACCATCTCCAGAGATGACTCAGCAGTAAGCTGTACCTACAGATGAACAGTCTAAAGAGTGAGGACACAGCAGTGTATTACTGTGCTAGAGAGTCCAGGCTCTGTCGCAGCCGGCCGCGACCAGGAGACTCATGGGCGCGCACAGTGGCCCTAGCGTCGTCCAGGGTAGGGGGAGGGAATGGCCTGGCAGGGATGTAGCTCAGTTGATAGAGCATGGCGTTTGCAACGCCAGGGTTGCGGGTTCGATTCCCACTGGGGGCCAGTATAAAAAAAGATGTATTCACTAACTGTAAGTCGCTCTGGATAAGAGCGTCTGCTAAATGACTAAAATGTAATGTAAAAAATATGGTTAAACCAATGGGAGAAGCCATACAAAAACCACTTCCCCATTCAGCACAGACAACCTCATTTATTTATTTTTATTTTTATTTTTTTGAGGGAGGGAGCTTAGCTTAATATTGCAGATAGATTTTGGGTTCAATCAATTTAATTGTTAGCATCATTTATAATCCCCCTTACTTAAAAAAAAACAATCCAATAAATGTTTTAATAACTAAATGTTCACAAGCACCGCCATAAATTTGTTTTTACAAGAATAACTTGATTCATACAGAATAGTATTACCAATAATAAGAAAACAATGTTTAACCATTCTAGAGTTTCATCTACCATAAGTGTAGTGTTAGAAACAGATACATTATCATATAATTTCCCCCCATTTTGCAATGATATTCCCAGTCCTTTTATACATGATTATCTTCATTACGCAAATGTGATCTTACCTCTCTCTCTCTCTCCCTCTCTCCCTCTCCCTTATATAAACAAGCTCTATATGTCTGTCCTAGTACATCCCTTAGAGTCCTGGAGAGTAGAGAATAGCAGCTCCCACCAGTTCAGCTTCAACATAAACCATGTTCCCTGCATCTCTGCTGCTGCTGGCAGCTGCCTCCTGTGAGTCTTTTTGGATTTTTAATAGTTTATGGACTTAAGTTCTGGTGAATAAATTGACCCATTAGGTTTTAGATTCTGTTTCAACAAAATGTGTTATGATCTTTCAACAGGTGTTCATGGTCAGACACTGACTGAGTCTGGGCCAGTGGTTAAAAAGCCTGGAGAATCACACAAACTGACTTGTACAGCCTCTGGCTTCACATTCAGTAGCTATGAGATGAGCTGGATCAGACAGGCTCCTGGGAAAGGACTAGAGTGGGTTGCTTATATAGGCACATCTAGTAGTCCCATCTCTTACTCCCAGTCAGTCCAGGGTAGATTCACCATCTCCAGAGATGACTCCAGCAGTAAGCTGTACCTACAGATGAACAGTCTGAAGAGTGAGGACACAGCAGTGTATTACTGTGCTAGAGAGTCACAGTGGTTAAACTAATGGGAGAAGCCATACAAAAACCACTTCCCCATTCAGCACAGACAACCTCATTTCATTTTGATGAATGATTTAATAGCAAAAGAGTTCACAAAGCTACCACCTTACATTTGTTTTTAAAATGATAACTTGATTCTTACAGTATATAATTACCAATAATACGAAAACAAAGTTTAGCAATTATAGAGTTTCATCTCCAATAAGTGTAGTGTTAAAACGGACACATTATCACATCATTTCCCCCATTTTGCACTGATATTCCCAGTCCTTTTATACATGATTATCTTCATTACGCAAATGTAATCTTACCTCTCTCCCTGTCCCTCTCCCTTATATAAACAAGCTCTATATGTCTGTCCTAGTACGTCCCTCTGAGTCCTGGAGAGTAGAGAAGAGCAGCTCCTACCAGTTCAGCTTCAACACAAACCATGTTCACTGCATCTCTGCTGCTGCTGCTGGCAGCTGTTGTCTGTGAGTGTCTGTATGGGGACAGTTTACAATTTTAGAATAAGGCTATAACATAACAAAATGTGGAAAAAGGCAAGGGGTCTGAATACTTTCCGATTGCACTGTGTGTACAGTATGTGCATATATTATGATATATTATGCATACATAATGCATCCAGTGATGTATCAGACACATGTCTTTATAGGATGGAGAGTATGCAAATAAACCCCCTCCCTCTGCTATATCAAAGACCTGTTCTGACACAACTTTCATCACTGCAACCACCCTGTTTATTAGTAACCAGACAGACACTGCCAGAGATCCAACAGAGAAACATGTTTCTTACACCCCTACTCCTCCTGGCATTCCTGCAATGTAAGTGGGGGATTGTAGTCTCTTTGAATAGAGGACATCAAACATTGTGTTTGTCAGTTGATTTGCCAGTGTTTTAGTCAGTTGTTTTCCCATTGTGTTAGTCAGTTGTTTTGCTATTGTGTTAGTTGTTTTGCTATTGTGTTAGTCAGTTGTTTTACCATTGTGTTAGTCAGTTGTTTTGCTATTGTGTTAGTCAGTTGTTTTGCCGTTGTGTTAGTCAGTTGTTTTCCCATTGTGTTAGTCAGTTGTTTTGCTATTGTGTTAGTTGTTTTGCTATTGTGTTAGTCAGTTGTTTTTACCATTGTGTTAGTCAGTTGTTTTGCTATTGTGTTAGTCAGTTGTTTTCCCACTGTGTTAGTCAGTTGTTTTCCCATTGTGTTAGTCAGTTGTTCTGCTATTGTGACATTGTTTTTGATGAATGCCTCTCATCTCTCTCTCTCTTCTCCTGCCTCTTTCAGATATACACAGCATTAGTTTGACCTCCTCCCCTGCTCAACTCAAAGCTCCTGGAGAGTCAGTGAAACTATCTTGCCAAGTCTCTGGCTATGCCCTGACAGACTATGGTACAGGTTGGATACAACAGCAGCCAGGGAAAACACTGGAGTGGATTGGGATCATCTGGGGTGGTGGATCCATCAACTCTGGAGCCTCTTTTAAGAGCAGATTCACCATCTCCAGAGACAGTAGTAATGTACTGTACTTAGACATCACCAGTCTGCAGGCTGAGGACACAGCTGTGTATTATTGTGCTCGGGGGTCACGGTGATGCAAAACAGCACCAGACCTGTACAAAAACTCACCCACCCCATAAACGGTTGGCGTTATATGTACCCACCAGGAGTGGGCGATCTTAGCCTTTATATTAAATAAATCCTACTGTGATCTGATGACTGTATGAACTAGATGTAGTATCAGTCACTAGTCATAACATAGGAGTACTGTAGTAGAAGAACAGATACAGATATAACGCAATACACTCAATATTAAAAATGTATTAAAAACAAATAAATATTGTGGGATTGATTGAGGTTATGGTTGGTCTTTGGTCTTACTTTGACAACATGATGACAAGCTTGTACCAATATTACTCTACTGTCATGAGTAATAATTAGTACATTCATTCTCAAACTGTCCTGAAAACTCTTCCTCAGGGTTTGTGTTGTAAATGGGAAATGTATTATCCATCAATCTACCTGATGAAATAGGTATACCATAAATAGGAACACAAACAGCAGTTTTTATCATAGCAGCACATATCATTATGTCCTACTAGGTCGATTGTGGGTAGTTTTCAAAGCCTCTTGTGATTGGTCCTCGTAGTAAGGAGCTCATGCAAAACTCTCCAGTCCTTCATCTTTATTAATGTCTCTGTTGAAGGCTGTTTCTGCTGAGGACTGTCTCAAATACCTTTAGAGAACTAAACAGATCACCATGTTTCCTACCACGGAATACTCTTACTGACAGTATATCTAACAGGTGAGGATACAGTATATTTAATTATGTAGTTTATCAAATAAACACGTTGACATTATGTTTTAGTTTCAACTTTGAAAATATCTATACTCTCTATTTCCACAGGTGATCATGGTCAGACACTGACTGAGTCTGGACCAGTGGTTAAAAAGCCTGGAGAATCCCACACACTGACTTGTACAGGCTCTGGGTTCACATTCAGTAGCTATATAGGATGGGTTGGATAAGACAGGCTCCTGGGAAAGGACTTGACTTTGTTTGCTAGCATCTATAGTACCAGTCCATATTACTCCCAGTCAGTCCAGGGTAGATTCACCCTCTCCAGAGATGACTCCAGCAGTAAGCTGTACCTACAGATGAACAGCCTGAAGAGTGAGGACACAGCAGTGTATTACTGTGCTAAAGAGTCACAGTGGTTAGACTAATGGGAGTAACAGTACAAAAACCACTTCCACATTCAGCACAGACAATTGTAAATATGAATGTAATTTGTGTCCCGTAGTGAATGTTTGACCATATCTCCCATAAGTGTAGTGTCTAAAACGGACACATTGGAATTTCCCCCTAATTTGCCACTGATATCCCCAGCATTATTTTCCTGATTCCCTTCATGCAAATGTAATCTCACCCCTCTCTTTTTCTTACTCCCTCTATCTCCAACTTATATAAACAGTCTCAGTGTCCTAATACGTCCCTCTGAGTCCTGGAGAGTAGAAGAACAGCTCCCACCAGTTCAGCTTCAACAAAAAAACATGTTCCCTGCATCTCTGCTGCTGCTGGCAGCTGCCTCTGTGATTTACTAACTGTAGTCTGATCAGTATAACTTGTGTTGCTGTGATACTGATGTGACTCCTTGATTGATCTGACCTGTCATTCCTCTCCCTCCTCAGGTGTCCACTGTCAGATTGTACTCACACAGGCTGAACAGTCAGTCCAGGGGACCCCCGGGGGATCCCTCAAGCTCACATGTGCCTGTAGTGGATTCACTCTGTATGACTGGACCATGCACTGGATCCGCCAGGCACCTGGAAAGGGACTGAATGGGTCCTTTATTATTGTAGTAAAAGTAGCAAGGGCTATTCTCAGGCAGTACAGGCCGATTCACAGCATCGAAGGACAGCTCTAATTTCTATCTGCATGAGCCAGTTGATGTCAGAGGACTCTGCAGTGTATTACTGTGCTACAGACTCACTATGGTTAAACTAATGAGAATAGCCGTACAAAACCATCTGGTAGAGAAAGGACGCGTGAACAAACACACAGACACACGATGGTAGTGACCAGTAGACCATGACAAGGGGATGCATGAGGAACAATTCTAATGATGTATCAAATAATAACACAATGATGCAACTGTTAATTACATGGTGGTTGTGTTGTTGATTCACCAACAGGGCGCTCTCTCTCCATATGATTAAAATACAGACCAGTACTGATGAAGGCTCTGCTAATTCATTTTATTACAGGGAAAAAAAATTATACTGTCTATGTTGATTAAAATGACTTTACAGTTTGTAAAAATGAAAGTAAAGTGTCTTAAATATGTTTTATCCACCACAACTATGAACTAATACTTGAATGTAGTGTTTTATATCCCCCCTGTACATTCTAAAGATAACCGATGGAGGGTCTATGAGTTTTCAGATGGCAAAGGTTGTGTCCAGTAATATATATACAGTGGGGAAAAAAAGTATTTAGTCAGCCACCAATTGTGCAAGTTCTCCCACTTAAAAAGATGAGAGAGGCCTGTAATTTTCATCATAGGTACCCGTCAACTATGACAGACACATTGAGATTTTTTTTCTCCAGAAAATCACATTGTAGGATTTTAATGAATTTATTTGCAAATTATGGTGGAAAATAAGTATTTGGTCACCTACAAACAAGCAAGATTTCTGGCTCTCACAGACCTGTAACTTCTTCTTTAAGAGGCTCCTCTGTCCTCCACTCGTTACCTGTATTAATGGCACCTGTTTGAACTTGTTATCAGTATAAAAGATACATGTCCACAACCTCAAACAGTCACACTCCAAACTCCACTATGGCCAAGACCAAAGAGCTGGCAAAGGACACCAGAAACAAAATTGTAGACCTGCACCAGGCTGGGAAGACTGAATCTGCAATAGGTAAGCAGCTTGGTTTGAAGAAATCAACAGTGGGAGCAATTATTAGGAAATGGAAGACATACAAGACCACTGATAATCTCCCTCGATCTGGGGCTCCACGCAGATCTCACCCTGTGGGTCAAAATGATCACAAGAACGGTGAGCAAAAATCCCAGAACCACAGGGGGGACCTAGTGAATGACCTGCAGAGAGCTGGGACCAAAGTAACAAAGCCTACCATCAGTAACACACTACACCGCCAGGGACTCAAATCCTGTAGTGCCAGACGTGTCCCCCTGCTTAAGCCAGTACAGGTCCAGGCCCGTCTGAAGTTTGCTAGAGTGCATTTGGATGATCCAGAAGAGGATTGGGAGAATGTCATATAGTCAGATGAAACCAAAATAGAACTTTTGGTAAAACTCAACTCGTTGTGTTTGGAGGACAAAGAATGCTGAGTTGCATCCAAAGAACACCATACCTACTGTGAAGCATGGGGGTAGAAACATCATGCTTTGGGGCTGTTTTTCTGCAAAGGGACCAGGGACGACTGATACGTGTAAAGGAAAGAATGAATGGGGCCATGTATTGTGAGATTTTGAGTGAAAACCTCCTTCCATCAGCAAGGGCATTGGAAGATGAAACGTGGCTTGGTCTTTCAGCATGACAATGATCCCAAACACACCGCCCGGCAACGAAGGAGTGGCTTCGTAGAAGCATTTCAAGGTCCTGGAGTGGCCTAGCCAGTCTCCAGATCTCAACCCCATAGAAAATCTTTGGAGGGAGTTGAAAGTTTGTGTTGCCAGCGACAGCCCCAAAACATCACTGCTCTAGAGGAGATCTGCATGGAGGAATGGGCCAAAATACCAGCAACAGTGTGTGAAAACCTTGTGAAGACTTACAGAAAACGTTTGACCTGTGTCATTGCCAACAAAGGGTATATAACAAAGTATTGAGAAACTTTTGTTATTGACCAAATACTTATTTTCCACCATAATTTGCAAATAAGAGTAGAGAAGAGCACCTCCCCTGCCATTTCAGCTTCAACACAACCATGTTCCTTGCATCTATGCTGCTGCTGGCAGATATATCCTGTGAATCTCTCTCTGTATTTGGGGGATAAACATAACAAAGAAATCTGCCTGTAGTATAAAACTGGCTTTAACATAACTAGCTACTAGAACTGATATATTGTAAGTATAACATCTTTCTATTTTGTGTATTTAATGTTGTTCATTATTTTTCCCCCTAGGTGTACAGAGTTATGAACTTAGCTAGCCTCTAGGACTGTCCAGCCAGGTCAACCACTGACCATCTCCCTGTAAGGTCTCTTATTCTGTTACTAACACTTGGACAGCTTGGATCTGACAACCTGCAGGGGAAAGCACTGGAGTGGATTGGAAATGTATATTCTGGAGACACAGAATACAAGGATTCACTGAAGAACAAGTTCAGCCTCTCAGTAGACTCTGGTAATACCGTGTTTTTAAAAAGGCAGAACCTTCAGACTGAAGACACAGCTGTGGATTATTGTGCCTACCCTCACAGTGATACAAACCAGTACCAGAGCTGTGTAAAAACCCATCCTCTTGGGAGATACTGTATAGAATATGGAATTTGAAGAGCAGATATAATGCTCCTCAGTTCCACTCATTTTATCGAAAAATACATGTTTTATCCATCAAATACTCAAGAAAAATGTCTAGCCCATCTCCTTTGTTTAATACATCAGATGAGTTATAGTCAATATACCAAATGCCCCTTGAATAACAGGGGACAACATATGCTAAATTGTTATACAAAATATTGACTAGCCTTGCCACTAGGTTCTAGAACAAAACATGGGGTAGCAATTACGGAAATGATACATCATTATGACAAGCTGTACAATGTAGTGTATGGAGAATTATGACTTTGCTAATGTTTTCAAGTGGAACCTGAGAGGATGTTTATTCAGTTTCAGAGGGAGCCGTTTTAGAGTGACACCTCATAGAACAGAGGGAGTCTGTTTGTTGGAGACAGGTGATTGGATAGTAGAGGGAGCCACCCATATTTTTGTAAAGATTATAAGTATGGGCTAGAGACAAAGAAGATTAGAACAGACTTATTCTTTTGGGACTCTGTTCTCCGGATGATCTTGACATCTGTAAACTTATGCTGAAATCTTGTGATATGAATAAAACTTATGATCAAAGCTCAGTATAAGCGGACTCCTTTGTTTCAGAGCATAATTAGCAACATTAACTCGACACTACAAATGGCGACGAGTGATGAGGCGGATTGCGTCTCTACAGTGTTTCATTCATGAGCAACGAAGTGACTCTCGCTCAAGACGCCGGCTTATAAGGTGAGATTTCTCCCGCTCTTGTGTGTGATTTCGTTCGTCTGCTTTTGGGTGTGTGCGCTCAGGAGTCCATAAAGGACTTGTGTGTGCTGTTGTGACTGTTTTGCTGTGAACTGGGGTTCTGTCATAACTATTCTAAATTTGTTTGCACTGGTAAACAGCGCAAAAAGGGGGAGTGTCTATAGAGATATTTGGCTTGAATAAGAGTTCAAGAACAATCGATTGAGAGGAATAAGGCCTAGGCATATGTATGTAACTTAGAACCGCTGTGAATCTACAGAAACCCTCATGGAGGTGATCTCTAGGATGGGCCAAAAATCCTAATAACGCGTTAGGTGGAATAGGTGAGTCCTGGGGACTTGAGGCCGTGGTATATTGTGATTGTATGTTACCGCTCAGCTGGTGGTTGACGAATCATTTGTTTGATGTAACCGCTCATTACAATTCCGGAGGGACCTCGTGGTAGCATAAATTTAGCAAACAAAAATAATTTACGACACGGCGGAGGGAGAAATGCTAAACGTGGCCTGGTAATAAATGCTAATGCTAATGCTAATTTATTCATGCTACATGCCAAATTTGATGCGGGTTATGTTCGATATTTTTTCCTTGGTGGTTCATTGGAATGGGTCGAGCCACCAATATCGTGTTTAGATAGTTTGGGTTTGGTGCCTGATGTTTTGTGAGCTCTGTTAAGTGTTATTGTTTGTCTATAAGGGTAAAGGAGAGGAGGTATAGCGGGACTGCTAACGTTCTGTTGTCTGGAGTGAAGAGAGCTGAGAGAGAGCCCCTTCCACTGTGAAATCGTAGTGATGAATGTACTGCGCATGCGTGTGATTTTATGTCTCTAGAGTGACGTAGGGGTAAATATGCCACTCCTCTGCTACACTGTGCTGCGGGGAGGCGCAGACGAATGAAGGAACAAAGAGTTAGACATCTAATGGTGTATTCTGGTTGTTACATCGGCTGTTGTTTGAAGATGAAACTGTTTTCTTGAGACCTATTGAATTGATAAACTAGAGATATGTTGACGGATTAAAAATAAAGATAATTAAATAAATAAAATAAAATGTTATTGAGTTACTTATAATATTCCTGAGTTAAGTTTTTGCTTATTTCTTAGCGCGAATGTGACTAGAGGAATATTGAATGGTTGAAATAACTCAGTGACTGCATAAACTACTAAATTCTTGTCTGTTTCTTTGTTCTTTTTGTGATATGAGAGACGATAAGAGGAACGAGAGGAGAGAAAAAGAGAGCGGAAGTGCTGACGTGTACATCATGTGACAGGGTGTGACGTGACAGAGTGCTGCGACAGGATCAAGTAAAAAAAAGAAATCAGGCTAGTACTGTTATGTTTACAAAACCTTCCCCTACAGGATATTTGATGTCATGACAATTTGACAGGGACTTGGCAAAAGACTGATCAATTGATGTAATTGCGTATTGGAGTTTTTGTGCATGAGTGGGTTTGATTAGATATGAGGGGAATCGAGTACTGACATTATTCTGTAAAATTGAGGTAATTGGATGCTTATTAAATAATTGGTTTATGAGTATTGTAGTGTTGTAGGATTAGACGTATTTATTTTTTGGATTGCTCTGAAGTTGTCTACTTTCCTGTACTTTTCCTAATTGGATGTGGTAAGATTGCCACTAATCAATTATTTGGTAAAATAAAATAAAATGAATAAGTAAATTGATGAATAAATGAATAAATTAATTGATTAATTAATTAATTTGGGGAAGAAGAAAAAATATATAGAAAGAAAGAAAAAATAGGGAGGCTATATAGTCTAAAATAGAAATAATTTACAATAAAGGAATATAATACAGTTGTTACAATGGGGAAAAAGGATATCAGGACTATGAAGGTAATTACACCTGTTGATATAGTACAAAATAGTAATCCTCTCGTTAATGGTATTGCAAAGTTATCTGGAAAAGGGAATAAAAGTTGGCCTGACATTGAACAACCATAGCCAGTGGAGGGAATTTTAATCCTGACGTCATCAACATGATGAAAGTGATTGAATAATAGAGAGAGGAGAAGCAGAAAGGACCATAAAGATAAAAGAAAACTCCAGAAGTAAGAAAAAACCGAGATGTCTGGAAACTAATGGTAGAATGAGGTTCAGGAGAATGGAACTTGATGATGATGATGATGATGATGATCAGAGTGATTCAGAAGAGATCATGGGTGGATATGACCCTGTGATCAGACGGGTTGTCAGAGCGGAAAAAAAGGGTGATGGATGTTTGAAGAAGAAGAATACAGGAGATTCGAGTTCTGATAAAAGCAAAGATGAAGATCTGGAGATTAAAGGTGCTTCATATTCAAGAGGATTTTATCCAACAATGATTAGTAAAGAAGAAATAGAAAGAGATATAGACTGAAGTGTATCATGCCTGGATAAAGCGAATGATTTAGGAGAAGTAAGAGAACTGGAACAACAACTCAAGAAGCTGAAGATACAGAAGAAGAAACTGCTGAGAAAAGAATCCCAAGAATTGGAGAAAAAATATACATTGAGGCCAAGGAAAGAGGGCACTAGTAAGAAGATGATGCCAGTGATCATTCGAGGTCAAAACTTAGAATGTAAGCCTTTGCAAATTACCGATATGTCAGATATACTTGAGAAGCTGCCTACTCTTCAAGATGGAGCCTATCCTTGGATTTCAAAATTGGAAGAAATTACAGTGGGAACACAGTCTGCTATAGGAGACATTAAGAGACTTTTGGCTAATCTCCTGGGGATTCCAGGTATGGAATAAATTTTTCAGAGAGCGGGACTCAATAGATATGTGGGGACTGCAGTGAACGACCCTGAATTGTTGGCTGCAAGTAGGAATCGTCTGTGGAGAGCATTGAAAGATACATTTCCAACAAATGTGCATCCTGATAATATTCTGATTGATCCACTAGGACAACAAGAAAATCCGAGAGCCTATGTGTCAAGAGTCCATCAAGTGTGGAGAAATATTACTGGAAATGATCCAGATGTGAGTCAAATTGAGCAGTCAATTTTGAGAGCTAAATTGCAGATGGGACTGCCCTCACCAGTAAGGAGTAAACTGGCAGAGGTGGTTGGACTTGGAAGCATGACAAAAGGCGTCTATACAGATCATATAGCTCATCAAGTGGATCTGTACAGAAAAAAGGAACACAACAAGAAAGAACAGGACCAAGAAACTCTCAGAAAACTTGATGAAATACAACTGGTGGAGAAGAAGAAGGAGAAGAAAAGCTTTGGTTATGAAGGATCAGGGTGAACCAAATCAACAATTACTGCTATAGCTTCAACTGAACAAGGTCAAATGCAATTGTATCAGCCACAACTAGAGGTAAAAGTTGTTTCATATCCATAGATAGTTTCTGGAAAGAGGGAATTTCAGAGGAAGATAAAGGAGCAAGTGAAGATCATCTGGAGGACAGGTGAACCCTTAAAGGAGCAAGGATTCTAGAGTGCCTAGAAGATCCGAAGGGGGGTGTCAGCTGGTAACACCAATTAGGGAAAATAATGTCCAACAATTCAAGTGAAAACAAAGGACTATGAGAAGTGATAGTGGAAAAGCTTTTATCTGTGTTCAGCCTAAAGAGGTTAAACATCTCACTATGTAAAATTAACTAATTAGGATAGGGATTTGAGAGAGTAAAACAGTTGATTACTCTTAAGGAACCAATTGAGCTCTGCTATAAAAATCTAAAATTAAAATACACATACTGGTATCAGAAGAGAAGCATTGTGTAAGTTGAACTGTACAATAAGATGTACACCAGACGGCTGTCTGGTAGAAGATTATAAAGGAGTAGGGTTTTTGGGAATCATATTTGCTTGAAAAGATTGTCCTCCTTCCTATGAGACAATCTGTCTGAAAAATAAAGTTAAAAGGGGTGACTATTATTATTGGTTACATTCATACACCAAGAGGGGAAAGAGATTTCAAACTAGGCTAAAAGATGTTCAATCGTTTGCCAAGTCTGTGTGTAAAGAAGTCAGAAGCAGGTGGGGACTTCCCGATCACATATTCTAATATTAGTGGTAAGGGATTTTGTGAATGAATCAGTGAAATGGGTTTTTGAAAAAGTTAGAAGAAAAGTCAGATTTAAAAGTTAGGAGAACTAGGGTTGAAGGAACTCTAGGACAGTTAGCTAAGTTTCAATGTTAGTTAGTAGTAAGAGAGAGAGAACTAGTGGTGATAGATGGAAATACAAGTCAAGAGTTCAAAGCTTAGGGAGAATGGATGAAGTAACCACAATGTCATCAACACTTCAGCCTATTATAACAACAGTGAGAAGCAATTTAACTCTTTCAACATTGATAGTTATTAAAGCCATAAATATATCACATTTGATTACAAGGGAGCCGATAGCTCCAGCACCAATTTTAGAGGAATTTCATAGTCTGGAAGCCTACCATTGGAGGATAAGTCTAGGAGAGAAGTAGGGATTGGGACTTTTTCCATGGTATGGTGTAACATTTTTGGCAGATTATATTGATAATATTACCTATACTTTGCAGGGTTTTGCAAATGAAACGATAAGATGGTTTAAAGAAGTCACAGACTGACGCTGTTGAAACATCACATGGCTCTTGACTATATTCTAGCAAAACAAGGTGGCTTATGTTTGGCTATGAATTTGACGGGGGATGATTGTTATACTTTGATTCCAGATAGTTCAGATAATATCACTAGTGTTATAGATGCATTGAAGAATATAAGGGATGCAATTGGTAGATCTGAAGGTGCTGGATGGTCAGCGAAGACTTGGTTGCAAGATCAGTTAAGCCCAGTGGGAGCAGTGATGGTTCAGATTTTAGTAGCAGCTCTGATAGCACTGAGTGTGATGTTTTGCTTTTGTACTTTGTTACTGACCTTTGCGAAAGCTATGATATTGAGATGGGTTGGAGTTGTGATGCCTGGAGACAACACTCAGATGCTGTTGTTGACTGTTCCTGATCTGGATGAAGATGGACAAGTGGGACTGGATGGAGTATTGATGGATAAATATATTTTTTGATTATTTGATTATTTTTCAAATGTTTTTAAATATTAGTGTGATTTTAGTGTTTTGTTATGAATCAAAGGGGGGAAATAGAATACTGTGATTCATTCATATATCATTTTATATATCATTTTTTATATTCTTAGTTGATATTGATGTTTTAATTTGAATGTGTTGTTTTGCAAAATATACTGTTTGGTCTTTTCTTTTCTTCCAGAAGCATTTGGGGAATATGTAGAGATTGAAATACTCAAACAAGGACAATATGAAGGGACAATATGAAAGGAGAATATGAAGGGACTGGAGGAGATGGAACAAGGAAGGTGTGGAAATGTTCAGAGTCCATCATCAACGATGCATTGGAAGTCGACACTGCTGAGGAGATGAAGTGTAGTGGACTACATTCCAGTGTCTGCAATGATATATAGACATATTTGCATGTGTAATACATAATTTGTGTCATATTCTTTCTGTATTAATTTTTGTAGAATGATATTTGATGTCATTGGATACATGTGGGGATCTCAGATGTTTTTGTTTATTTCGTGAATGCTTAGGGACTTGGAGTCTAGGCAGGGATAGAGATAATCCACAGTAGGGTCCGATGGGTCGACCAGCCTGAGAGTGGACATTTTGGATAGTATTTTGTTTGCTGGGGCTTTCATGTGTATTTAATGGCATCATAGTTTCAAATGCATTGATAAAGATTTATGAATTGATCTGGAGTACTTAGGTGGTTGCCTGGGGCTGAGGGCCGTGAGAGAATTTTACTGTCTTGATTGATGGATGGATATTTGGAAAGAAGGCTGCCAGACAGGTTTTTGGCGCTCACACTTCATAAAGATTTGTTCATATTTCATAGTAATGTATTCACACTTCATAAAGATTTGTTCATATTTCATAGAAATGTATTCACACTTCATAAAGATTTGTTTATATTTCATATAAATATATTTACACTCAATAGAATTTTTTTTTTGGTTTATTGTTAAAGATACTCAATAAGATAAATTGTTACTTGTCATAATCCTATTCTTTTTGTTTCGAGACTTTTAGTTAGTCTCGAAGGGGGGAAATATGTAGTGTATGGAGAATTATGACTTTGCTATTGTTTTCAAGTGGAACCTGAGAGGATGTTTATTCAGTTTCAGAGGGTGCCGTTTTAGAGTGACACCTCATAGAACAGAGGGAGTCTGTTTGTTGGAGACAGGTGATTGGACAGTAGAGGGAGCCACCCATATTTTTGTAAAGATTATAAGTACGGGCTAGAGACAAAGAAGATTAGAACAGACTTATTCTTTTGGGACTCTGTTCTCCGGATGATCTTGACATCTGTAAACTTATGCTGAAATCTTGTGATATGAATAAAACGTATGATCAAAGCTCAGTATAAGCGGACTCCTTTGTTTTTAGAGCATAATTAGCAACATTAACTCGACACTACAACAACTCATCCATTCATCTTCCCCTGCCCAAACAAAAAATGGTGCCATGACAACACAGGTCATCACTGCCACGACTGGAAGTCAATATTTACACATACAAAAGGTACGTATGTATGTATGTACAGTATGTATGCACAGTATGTACAGTATTTATGTATTGTGTTGTATTGTATGTGCATATATTATGAGTACATTATGCATACATAATGCATCCAGTAATGTATCAGACACCTGTCTTTGTATGACAGACAGTATGCAAATAAACCCCCTCCCTCAGCTATATCAATGACCTGTTCTGACACAACCTTCATCACTGCAACCACCCTGTCTGTCAGTACTCAGACAGACACCGTCTATACAACAGAGAAACATGTTTCTTACATCCCTCCTCCTCCTGGCATTCCTGCCATGTAAGTGGGGTGGATTTTAGTCTCTTTGAATACAGGACACAAAACATTGTGTTAGTCAGTTGTTTTGCTATTGTGTTAGTCAGTTGTTTTCCCATTGTGTTCGTCAGTTGTTTTGATATTGAGACAGTTTTTGATGAATTCCTCTCATCTCTCTTTCTCTACACTCCTGCTCTCTTTCAGATATACACAGCATTAGTTTGACCTCCTCCCCTGCTCAACTCAAACCTCCTGGAGAGTCAGTGAAACTATCTTGCCAAGTCTCTGGCTATGCCCTGACAAGCCAAGGTACAGGTTGGATACAACAGCAGCCAGGGAAAACACTGGAGTGGATTGGGATCATCTGGGGTGGTGGATCCATCAACTCTGGATCCTCTTTTAAGAGCAGATTCACCATCTCCAGAGACAGTAGTAATGCACTGTACTTAGACATCACCAATCTGCAGGCTGAGGACACAGCTGTGTATTATTGTGCTCGGGGGTCACGGTGATACAAAACAGCACCAGAGCTGTACAAAACTCACCCATCCCATAAACGGTTGGCGTTATATGTACCCACCAGGAGTGGGCGATCTTAGCCTTTATATGAAATACATCCTGCTACGATCTGATGACTGTATGAACTAGATGTAGTATCAGTCACTAGTCATAACATAGGACTACTGTAGGATAAGAACAGATATAGGTAAAACGCAATACCCTCACTATTAAACATGTATTCCAATTTTAATTGGGATTGATTCAGTGGTTGATTCAGAAGTATTCCCTTTATCATACAAATGTTGATACTTTGCTTATGTTTTCATTTATAAAGCCCTTTTACAAAAAATCCCACAGTACCTTACATCATTACTAAACTTTAGACATAGGAGTTATCACGCCCGGTCTCAGGGATGGCTAACTCTGAAAATTCCTTTGGTCTTTACTGAGTTAGGTAAATCATCTTATGTTTTTTTGCACCTTATTTGTGGAACGATCTTCAAAATGTTCTTAAATTTGATGTTCTGGTGCCTCTAGGCCAATTCAGAAAGCTGATTGAGGACCTTATTACTGATGATTGTGTTTATTTATTTTTATGACAGTGTTTTTCTTTCTGCTTGCATTTTGTATTTATATTTTGATTTGTGTTTTTTGTTGTAATTTATGTAATTCGGGGCTCAACTGTAAAAGACACCTTGGTCTCAGTATGACTCCTGATAAAATAAAGGTTAAATAAAAACTAAAAACAATTGTACAGTTATTCTCAAACTGTCCTGACAACTCTTTATCAGAGTTAGTGTTGAAATGGGAAATGTATTCTCCATGAATCTACCTGATAAAAAAATATATACCATAAATAGGAAAACAAACAGCAATATCTTATCATAACAGAACATCTCAAAATGGCCTACCAGCTGATCAGTGGGTATTTATCAAAACTTCCTTTGATTGGTCCTCTCAGTGAGGAGGAGCTCATGCAAAACTCACCAGTCCTCCACCAGTCTTTATTAATGTCTCTGTTGAAGGCTGTTTCTAATGAGGACTGTCTCAACTACCTTTAGAGAACTACACAGATCACCATGTTTCCTACCACAGGTATACTCTTACTGACAGTCTATCTGACAGGTGAGGATATGCAGCCTAATTATACGTTTATGAAGGAAATAAATGGACACATTAGCTTTAGCTTCAACATATGTATACTCTCTATTTCCACAGGTATTCATGGTCAAACACTGACTGAGTCTGGACCAGTGGTTAAAAAGCCTGGAGAATCCCACACACTGACCTGTACAGCCTCTAGGTTCAATTTCAGAAGCTATGAGATGGCTTGGATCAGACAGGCTCCTGGGAAAGGAGTGGAGTGGGTTGCTTTTATTAGCACAGCTAGTACTCCTGTCACGGTTTCGGCCGAGGCTGCCTCTCTTCCTTGTTCGGGCAGGCTTCGGCGTTCGTTGTCTCCGGAATACTAGCTGCCACCGTTGTATGTTTCATGTTCGTCTGCTTTTGTCTGTTTGTTGTGACACCTGTTCTCGTTTAGCGTAATTAGTGTCCTATAAGTTTCTCGTTGTGTTTGTCTAGTGTTGTGTGTGATTGACTTATTTCTGTCGTGTGTTGCTTGTTCATTGCATTCTCGCTCGGTTGAGCTTCACTCCACTGCGTTGGAGCATTTTCGCACATGTTTAGTGCGCCGTTATTTTTGTCGCCTTCGTGCGTAATTTCGCCTTCGGGCAAGTGTGTTCGTATTTTCCTTGTTGGAAATAGTACTAAAGTCTTTGGACTATACTTCGGTGTACTGCGCTTGATTCCACCACTACACCCACCTACAGCACTCTTGACAGAATCACACACCTTCAAGATGGAATCAGCAGGAGCCGCAGCAGCCCAGGCGACGCTGGAGGACAAGGTCCGGGGAACAAAGTGACCAGATCCTGCAGATGGGGTCCGCACTGCAGGAGGTGATCACCACCATCCGAGGCTGGGGGGACTCCTCCACCGCCACCCTCCCTGCCAGCACCATCGGCCAGTCAGCCCATTCCTGCTCCGGAACCCCGAGGAGTTCGACTCTCGCTCCCGAGGGCCTACGATGGGACCGCGGCCGGGTGTCAGGGATTCCTTCTCCAGGTGGAGCTGTACCTGGCCACCGTGCACCCGGGCGCCCTCGGGACATGAGAGCGTGTCCGCCCTGATCTCCTGCCTTTCCGGGAAGGCGTTGGAATGGGCCAACGCGGAGTGGAGGAGGATCGACGCGGATACCATCACCTCACGACGAGTTCTCCCGCCGCTTCAGGGCGGTGTTTGACCATCCCCGGAGGGGAAAGCGGCGGGGAGCGTCTGGTCTTCCTCCGGCAGGGGAGGAGAGTGCCCAGGAGTTCGCCCTCGAATTCCGTACTCTAGCGGCAGATGCAGGGTGGAATGAGCGGGCTCTCATCGATCACTACAGATGTAGTCTTCGCGAGGACGTCCAATCGGGAGCTGGCCTGTAGGGACACCAGCCTCTCGTTCAACCAGTTGGTCGACATGTCCATCAGGCTGGATAACCTGCTAGCTACCCGCGGACGTTCCCGAGGGGGTCCGTCCATTTCACCCTCCAGCGCCTCCGAGCCGTGCCCCATGGAGCTCGGGGCGCTGGCGCTAGAGAGAGGAGGGGTCGAGCTTACGAGGGGGTCCATCTCCTGCACCAACTGTGGTCGGGGAGGACACACCGCGGCTAGGTGCTGGGGATGGCCTCCTAGGGGAGAGGACGACAGGTCCCGCACTGGGGATTCCTTCCAGGTGAGTAGGCGCCCCACTCACCCAGAGCTCTCTGTTGCACATTTCTGTATACCTGTGCGTTTTCCACAGGTAGCACCTCATTCCCAGCATAAGGCGCTGGTAAATTCAGGCGCGGCTGGGAATTTTGTTGATAAGAAGTTTTGTTTAGCCTTAGGGATTCCCCCTTCTTCCTGTTGATGTCCCTTTCCCCGTTCATGCCCTAGATAGCCGTCCGTTGGAGTGCGGGCTTAATCAGGGAGGTCACTGCGCCACTTAGGATGTGTGCGCAGGGGGTCATCAGGAGATGATTCAGCTATTTCTGATTGACTCGCCTGCGTATCCGGTGGTGCTGGGCATGCCCTGGTTGAGTACCCATAACCCATCTATTTCGTGGCAAGAGAGGGCTCTGATGGAGTGGTCTGCCCAGTGTGTGGGTCGATGTTTGGGCGTTTCCGTAGAGGCTACCTCGGTGGAGAGTCCAAACCAGGTGCCCGCATTGCACGTTCCCCCTGAGTTTGGGGGATTTGGCTATTGCGTTTAGTAAGTCAAGGGCGATGCGGTTGCCGCCCCCATAGGCAGGGAGATTGTGCGATAGACCTCCAGGCAGGAGCTGCGCTCCCACGGAGCCATGTGTATCCTCTGTCTCAGGAGGAGAAGAAAGCTATGGAGACTTACATAGGCGAATCTCTGAGACAAGGATACATACGGCCTTCCACTTCCCTTGCGTCCTCGAGTTTCTTTTTGTGAAGAAAAAGGATGGTGGTTTTACCCCCGTGCATCGATTACCGTGGTCTCAATCAGATCACGGTGAAGTATAGTTATCCACTCCCGCTGGATTGCGACCATGACTGAGTCTTTGCATGGGGGCGCGTTTCTTCACTAAATTAGATCTCAGGAGCGCGTACAACTTGGGTGTGCATCAGGGAGGGCGATGAATGGAAGACAGCCTTTAGTACGACCTCGGGCCATTACGAGTATCTTTTCATGCCATACGGGTTGATGAACGCTCCGTCAGTTTTCCAATCATTCGTGGATGAGATCTTCAGGGACATGCAGGGGCAGGGGGTGGTTGTGTACATAGATGACATTCTCGTGTACTCGCCTACCCGTGTCGAGCATGTGGCCCTGGTGCGCAGAGTGTTGCGGAGGCTGGTGGAGCACGACCTGTATGTTAAGGCAGAGAAGTGTCTGTTTTTCCAGGAGTCGGTCTCTTTTTTGGGGTATCAGTTGTCTGCGTCAGGGGTGAAGATGGAGGTAGACCGGGTGTCAGCCGTGCGTAATTGGCAAACACCAACCACTGTAGAAGGAGGTGCAGCAGTTTTTGGGTTTTGCGAATTACTACGGAGGTTTATCCGGGGTTTTGGACAGGTGGCAGCTCCCATCACGTCTCTTTTGAAGGGGTCGGTGCGTCTGCAGTGGTCTGCCGAGGCGGACAGGGGCGTTTGGGAGGCTGAAGGACCTGTTTACCTCGGCCCGGTGCTGGCGCATCCGGATCCCTCTTTGCCATTTCAGGTAGAGGTGGACGCGTCTGAGGCCGGTATAGGAGCCGTGCTTTCACAACGGTCAGGCGCGGCCACCTAAACTCCGCCCCTGTGCTTTTTATTCTAAGAAGCTCAGTCCGGCGGAGCGAAACTATGACGTAGGGGACAGGGAGCTGTTAGCCGTGGTACAGGCCCCTAAAGGTGTGGAGGCACTGGCTTGAGGGGGCTCAACACCCTTTCCTCATTTTGACGGACCACCGTAACCTGAGTACATCCGGGCAGCGAGGAGGCTGAACCCTCGTCAGGCAAGATGGAGCATGTTTTGACCCATTTTACATTTAAGATCACATACATCCCTGGGTCACAGAACGGTAAGGCAGATGCACTGTCTCGGCGGTATGACACGGAGGAGAGGTCCGTGGAGCCCACTCCCATACTGCCGGAGTCGTGTCTGGTGGCACCGGTAGTGTGGGAGGTCAAAGCTGAGCTCGAGCGAGGCGTCACGCACCGACCCTAGTCCACCACAATGCCCGGAGGGTCGGGAAGTACTTTCCGCTCGAGGTTCGGGATCGATTGATCTATTGGGCTCACACGTCACCCTCCTCTGGACACCCTGGTATCGGCCGGACAGTGCACTGTCTTAGTGCCAAGTACTGGTGGCCCACGTTGGCAAGGGATGTGAGGGTTTATGTTTCCTCCTGCTCGGTGTGCGCCCAGTGTAAGGCGCCTAGACATCTGCCTAGGGGTAAGTTACTACCCCTGCCCGTTCCACAACGACCATGGTCTCACCTCTCGGTGGATTTCCTTACTGACCTTCCTCCTTCACAGGGGAATACCACTATACTGGTCGTTGTGGACCGGTTTTCTAAGGCCTGTCGTTTGCTCCCCATGCCGGGCCTTCCTACCGCCCTGCAAACTGCCAAGCACTATTCACCCATGTGTTCCGGCACTACGGGTACCCGAGGATATTGTGTCTGATCGAGGTCCCCAATTTACCTCCAGGGTCTGGAGAGCCTTTATGGAGCGGTTGGGGGTCTCGGTGAGCCTCACCTCGGGTTACCACCCGGAGAGTAATGGGCAGGTGGAACGCGTGAACCAGGATGTGGGTAGGTTTCTTAGAACATACTGCCAGGACCGGCCGGAGGAGTGGGCAAGTTCGTTCCCTGGGCCGAGATGGCCCAGAATTCCCTACGCCATTCCTCCACTAACCTAACCCCCTTTCCAATGTGTGTTGGGTTACCAGCCGGTTCTGGCACCTTGGCAGCAGAGCCAGATCGAGGCTCCTGCGGTGGATGAGTGGGCGCGGCGCTCGGAGGAGACGTGGAACGCTGCACACATCCACCTGCAGCGGGCCCGCCCGGCGTCATAAGGCGAGCGCCGATCTCCACCGCAGTGAGGGACCGTGTACGCACCTGGTGATCGAGTCTGGCTCTCTACCAGAATCCTGCCCCTCCGCCTGCCCTGCTCGGAAACTGGGTCGAGGCGGTTTGTAGAGGCCATTTAAGGTCCTGAGAAGGTTGAACGAGGTGTGTTACAAATTACAACTACCTGTTGAATATAAAAGTATTAACCCCTCGTTCCATGTGTCCCTTCTCAGGCCGGTGGTAGCTGGCCCACTCCAAGAAAGTGAGATCAGGAGACTCCTCGCGCCCCCATTGGACATCGAGGGGGCACCGGCGTACTCCGTGAGGTCCATCTTGGATTCGAGACGTCGGATGGGGAGTCTCCAGTATCTAGTGGAGTGGGAGGGGTACGGTCCGGAGGAACGGTGCTGGGTGCCGAGGAGAGACATTTTGGACCCCGTCTCTCTGACGGAGTTCCATCGTGGGCACCCGACGCACTCCTGCTCCGCGTCCTCCGGGTCGTCCCCCGAGGCCGGAGTCGGCGCACGTCTGGAGCCGCGCGTCAAGGGGGGTACTGTCACGGTTTCGGCCGAGGCTGCCTCTCTTCCTTGTTCGGGCAGGCTTCGGCGTTCGTTGTCTCCGGAATACTAGCTGCCACCGTTGTATGTTTCATGTTCGTTTGCTTTTGTCTGTTTGTTGTGACACCTGTTCTCGTTTAGCGTAATTAGTGTCCTATAAGTTTCTCGTTGTGTTTGTCTAGTGTTGTGTGTGATTGACTTATTTCAGTCGTGGTGTTGCTTGTTCATTGCATTCTTGCTCGGTTGAGCTTCACTCCACTGCGTTGGGCATTTTCGCACATGTTTAGTGCGCCGTTATTTTGTCGCCTTCGTGCGTAATTTCGCCTTCGGGCAAGTGTGTTCGTATTTTCCTTGTTGGAAATAGTACTAAAGTCTTTTTGGACTATACTGTGTCCTGCGCTGATTCCACCACTACACCCACCTACAGCACTCTTGACAACTCCCATCTCTTACTCCCAGTCAGTCCAGGGTAGATTCACCATCTCCAGAGATTACTCAAGTATCACGTAATATTTCAGTTCATAAGAATCATCCTTCTAGAAGTTTTCTTATAGAATAATATAAGGAATGTAGCTGCCACTTAATGTTTTTAAACCATTTGTCATTCATCCTTATCTACTTATTCATCCTTATCTATTTATGAACATGTGGATTAACTAACTGATTTAGTTTCACGTGGTACAATCACAAACATAATCTAAAGAGGGTCTCTGAGTTTTCACATTGTAAAGGTTGTGTCCAGTAATAGTGGTGATGGTCCTGAAGTGTCTCTTACATTCCCTCTCATATACTGTATCTCCCACCATCTCTCCATGTCAATACAAACCCTCCCTCTGGTTATTTCACTACTTAAACAGTGCCTGTCTGACTTTCCTTAAGAGTTGAAAAGAGCAGCTCCCACCAGTTCAGCTTCAATACAAACCATGTTCCCTGCATCTCTAATGCTGCTGCTGGCAGCTGCCTCCTATGAGTCTCTCTGTCCACACAAATGGAGATTTATTGCAACTCTGGGTTGATCATTTCTGATGAAAGCTGACAATGCTGTGTATTGATGTGTGTTTCTCCTTCTAGGTGTCTACTGTGATATTGAACTCATCCAGTCTGGTCCAGCGGTTATAAAACCAGGAGAGTCTTTCAGCATCTCCAGCAAATTCTCTGGGTTTTCTATATCCTCTTAGGGCGTTACAGCGTGGTTGAAATTTAAAGGCAATGATCCCTCATTAGTGGAGACTGCATTCACAATAAACGCTTCAGATGTCAACCTGATGAAAGAGCAATGCAGGATATTGGTTATTCATGCACTAGTAGTACACTGTAGACTCACTAAAGAGCAAGATAAGTTATAGTTATGACAACTCCAGCAGTACAGTGTTTCTACAAGGGAACAACTTTCAGGCTGAAGACACAGCTGTGTATTAGTGTGCTCAGAGGACACAGTGATACAAAGCACCCCCATAGCTGTACAAAATCCGAACCTCAGTGATTCATTGTATAATAGGATTCATTTAATTAAATAAAACAGAGATCCTTCTCAATATCAAATGTGTAAATTAATATAAGCCCTTCTTATCGCTGGTGGTGCTGGAAATGAATTTCTGAATTGTTTACCAGTTATACTCCTTCCAGCCTGATAAGACTCCAGACCTTGATTGTATTCTAATTGATGTCTATTAAACATTCAATGAACTCATTCATGATCCATTACATGTTTTTTATATCTTGTCTCATCGCTGCAACTCCCCAATGTGCTCGGGAGGCAAAGGTCAAGTCATGAGTCCTCCAAAACCGCACTGCTTAACATCTGCCTTCTTAACCCGGAAGCCAGCCGCACCAATGTGTCACCGTTCAACTGATGACCGAGGTCAGCCTGCAGGCGCCGAGTCCGCCACAAGGGAGTCGCTAGAGCGTGATGAGGCCAAGTAAAGCCCCCGGCCAAACCCTCCCCTAACCCGGAAAACACTGGGCCAATTGTGCACCGCCCTATGGGACTCCCGATCACAGCCGGTTGTGATACAGCCCGGAATCGAACCCTTAGACCGCTGCGCCACTCGGGAGGCCCCAGATCCATTACATGTTTGAATCATTCATATGATAAAGGTGTCCTCACCTATACAGAACATACGTTTTAAGCTCTGTATTATCAAAAAGATACAAAGAACAAATAATATGTTATAAATAAAAAATATATACAACTAAAAAACTGGAGACCGTTAACACGGTTGTGACTAGATGGAGTACAGCTATGGCCGGAACTTACTTTTCATAGCAGGTTAGGAGATCCCTTTAGTGAACCCTTACCCTTTTCCTAACATTAACCTAATTCTCCTAACCTGTTAGTTCATTCTCCTAACCTGTTAGTTAGTTCTCCTAACCTGTTAGTTAGTTCTCCTATCCTGCTACGAAAAGTAACTTCCGGTCGTAGCTGTGTACGACCTCAACCCATTAACAATGATGGGTTATGATACAAAAAACATTGGCAGAGTGTAAAACTAATTTGATCACATTCCTGCCTAACATTATCCTCCAGGATAAGTCTGGCTTTTGACATGGACAACACAGACTATTTTTATCTTGCACAGTTATCAAATACATTTTAATCTACTAATATTCCCATTACTCTCATATACTGTATATTTCCTCTCCCTTTCTCTCCCTCTACCTCCTCCTTATATAAAAAAACTCTGTATCTGAGAGTCCTAGTACAGCAGAGAAGAGCAGCTCACACTAGTTCAGCTTCAACACAAACCATGTTCCCTGCATCTCTGCTGCTGCTGCTGACAGCTGCCTCCTGTGAGTTTCTGATTGTAGTCTGATCAGTATAACTTGTGTTGCTGTGATACTGATGTGACTCCTTGATTGATATGACCTGTCATTCCTCTCCCTCCTCAGGTGTCCACTGTCAGGTCGTACTCACACAGGCTGAACAGTCAGTACAGGGGACCCCCGGGGGATCCCTCAAGCTCACATGTGCATGTAGTGGATTTACTCTGTAGCTACAGAATGCACTGGATCCGCCAAGTACCTGGACAGGGGTTACAATGGATTCTTCACTATTATACTAGCAGTGACAATGGTTATAACCCGGTTGGGAAAGGATGATTTACAGCATTGAAGGACAGCACTAATTTCTACATGCACATGAGCCAGCTGAAGTTTAACCTCTTAAGGACCCTTTTTTAAATTTAAGCTTAAAATGACATACCCAAATCTAACTGCCTGTAGCTCAGGACCTGAAGCAAGGATATGCATATTCTTGATACCATTTGAAAGGAAACACTTTGAATTTTGTGTAAATATGAAATTGATGTAGGAGAATATAACACATTAGATCTGGTCAAAGATAATACAAACAATAAAACATGCATTTTCTATTTCTTTATTTGTTCCATCATCTTTCAAATGCAAGAGAAAGGCCACAGTATAATATTGCTGTTTAGGCGCAATTTCGATTTTGGCCACTAGAAAGTTGTTCACTCATCCACTCCTCCAATGACATGACATCCTCCAGCAGCTAACTAGCTAATGTTAGGCTCCGTATTTTTAGCTTGCTAAATAAATAGCTAGCTACATAAATAGATACGCTAGCCTAGAGGTGTCAAACTCAATCAGTGCAAGGGACATACTGAAAAAAACAAAAATTTGCAGGCCAGACATTTTTGCAAAAACATGTGCAACAGCGACCCAAACTGGCCATTGTTTTATTTGAAAACATATGGCTTTTTTATAATGTCCACTTATGTACATAGGATGCTGTATATAGCATTTTAACATTAAAACAAAAGAAGAGATAAATAATATTTGTCCAGCCTTTACTGCTATGCTTGCAGATGTACATAATATTCTGTGACCCTAATCAAAAAGTATTTAATAACTTCAAATAACAAAAACTTAGCTACAAATCTCCATTCGAGGTTGTCGATAACATCCAACTCGAACGGTACACCGTTTCGGAAAAAGAGGACAGAAATATGAGCGCCCAATCGTTGCCAAATTTGCTTTTTTTAAAGATGAAGCTATGGTGAAAAGCCTAGGAAAAAGACTTGCTGGCACTTAAATAGGCATGAATGATCAGTTCCCGAGGGAGATTGTAGAAAGGCGCAAAGTTCTGTATCCAATCTTCAAGGAAAACAGAATAAAAGGGAAACGTGTTGCACCTGTGGTGGATAAACTATATATTGACAACCAAATGTTCAGAGACACAAAGACTACTCCATGGCTATTCTAAAAGTTGTAATAGAGGAGTCGAATATTGGAGCACCCGATACTAGCAATGATAGGGATTGTAATATTAAATAACATTTATGGTAAGTATAGTATTTTATAAAAGGATAAAATGACATAACAAGCAGAATAATACATCTTTAAATACAAATAATTAGAACATGACTTTTTTGGCGGGAGGTTGTTGTTTTGGCGGATGGTTGTTGTGGTTGGTCCTGTGTTCTCTCTGGCGTCCTTTCCCCCTTGCAGCAGATGTGGATGCGGGTGCGTTTGCACGCTCTGCCCATTTCTTCGCAGTCAACCATGTGGTGTGCATTTTTGTGTTTAAGAAGGTGCGGCGTTAAGTGAGTGAGAGGGGAAATGGTTGGATATCCCAGAGCCGACCCGGGGTCTATGAGCAGGGGTAGTGAGAGAGAGCTTTCAATTTTGTGTAGATGAGGGATATACATTCTTTAATATAGTATACATCTAATCTAATTTTTCATTGTCCTATCATGATGGAAAGATCCCTAACCCTTTAACCTGGACACCCACCTGAGCGACCCATACACCAAAGAGAAGTTCCCATCTCTTTTATGGACCTGCTGTGAGTATGCAGCCTAAACAGAGAAATAAATGCGGTCAGAGACCTACTTGAGCAGCACCGCCCCCTTAAGATTCTGAGCCTGCCTGGCAGGGTTGGTCCTACAAAGCCAGAGCCCCCTGATGGGAGAGCATAATATACAAGGAAATTCTCAAAGCTGCTAATGAGAACCTTGACGACCTTTTACCTAGCCGGTGGGGATTCCGGTGGGGTACGCCCACCCAGGTAGTGGCAGTGCTGGCAACACTGGCTGCAGTAATCCATGGGGGAGGGGGTCACACTCAGACAATCAGAGAGGGGGTTTATCATTGTGGCCCAGGTGGCACAAAATAATCAAAGGTCTGACCGCACAGAGATGCTTGGGAAAATGGTTACAACAGGGGATCAGAGTGTTTGTGTCTCAGGTGAAGAGGGTGGATCTGATCTCCATCACCTAGGACTTTACATAGATTAAGTAGATTAATCAAATCTCACATTGTTATCAATTTCTGCTCAATCTGCATGCTTTCTCAATCCGCTTTAACTGTATGTGCACTCGTAAATCAGGTTATTTCTCGAGTTGGGCTCTGGGATATAACAGCCGTTGAGTATCTGATTTTATGGTGGATTGTGGAGGAGGGGGGTTGAGTGTGTTGGAGTATGTGAGTATGTGCGTGTGTGCTTGTCTGGCATCTGTTGTGGGGGGGGTGGGGATGTTGGGGGGGAGGGGGGGGGTATGGGATGGACCACGGGAATTATTTGCTAGGATAATAATTGCTTGTCAATGAATTAAATGTAATACAATGGCAATCCGGGTTATATGTTAGAATCCTACACGTGAACTGCCGACATTATTACGCATGTTAATTGATAATGATGGAAAATAGGATATGCATAATTTAAAAAAAATAGTTATATAGATATACAGTGGGGAGAACAAGTATTTGATACACTGCTGATTTTGCAGGTTTTCCTACTTACAAAGCATGTAGAGGTCTGTAATTTTTATCATATGTACACTTCAACTGTGAGAGACGGAATCAAAAAAAAAAAAACTGAAAATCACATTGTATGATTTTTAAGTAATTAATTTGCATTTTATTGCATGACATAAGTATTTGATCACCTACCAACCAGTAAGAATTCCGGCTCTCACAGACCTGTTAGTTTTTCATTAAGAAGCCCTCCTGTTCTCCATTCATTACCTGTATTAACTGCACCTGTTTGAACTCGTTACCTGTATAAAAGACACCTGTCCACACACTCAATCAAACAGACTCCATCCTCTCCACAATGGACAAGACCAGAGAGCTGTGTAAGGACATCAGGGATACAATTGTAGACCTGCACAAGGCTGGGATGGGCTACAGGACAATAGGCAAGCAGCTTGGTGAGAAGGCAACAACTGTTGGCGTAATTATTAGAAAATGGAAGAAGTTCAAGATGACGGTCAATCACCCTCGGTCTGGGGCTCCATGCAAGATCTCACCTCGTGGGGCATCAATGATCATGAGGAAGGTGAGGGATCAGCCCCAGAACTATACGGCAGGACCTGGTCAATGACCTGAAGAGAGCTGGGACCACAGTCTCAAAGAAAACCATTAGTAACACACTACGCCGTCATGGATTAAAATCCTGCAGCGCACGCAAGGTCCCCCTGCTCAAGCCAACGCATGTCCAGGCCCGTCTGAAGTTTGCCAATGACCATCTGGATGATCCAGAGGAGGAATGGGAGAAGGTCATGTGGTCTGATGAGACAAAAATACAGCTTTTGGTCTAAACTCCACTCGCCGTGTTTGGAGGAAGAAGAAGGATGAGTACAACCCCCAAGAACACCATCCCAACCGTGAAGCATGGAGGTGGAAACATCATTCTTTGGGGATGCTTTTCTGCAAAGGGGACAGGACGACTGCACCGTACTGAGGGGAGGATGGATGGGGCCATGTATCGCAAGATCTTGGCCAACAACCTCCCTTCCCTCAGTAAGAGCATTGAAGATGGGTCGTGGCTGGGTCTTCCAGCATGACAACGACCCGAAACACACAGCCAGGGCAACTAAGGAGTGGCTCCGTAAGAAGCATCTCAAGGTCCTGGAGTGGCCTAGCCAGTCTCCAGACCTGAACCCAATAGAAAATCTTTGGAGGGAGCTGAAAGTCCGTATTGCCCAGCGACAGCCCCGAAACCTGAAGGATCTGGAGAAGATCTGTATGGAGGAGTGGGCCAAAATCCCTGCTGCAGTGTGTGTGCAAACCTGGTCAAGACCTACTGGAAATGTATGATCTCTGTAATTGCAAACAAGGGTTTCTGTACCAAATATTAAGTTCTGCTTTTCTGATGTATCAAATACTTATGTCATGCAATAAAAAGCAAATTAATTACTTAAAAATCATACAATGTGATTTTCTGGATTTCACAGTTGAAGTGTACCTATGATAAAAATTACAGACCTCTACATGCTTTTGTTAGTAGGAAAACCTGCAAAATCGGCAGTGTATCAAATAGTTGTTCTCCCCACTGTATATATAGAGGTGAAAGCATTGGAAATGCTTTTGGCGGTTAATCTGCTTCTGTTTTGTGGGTGGCATTGTGTGCTGTTTTCGATGGATGGGTCCTGGCCTCTCGGGGCCTTAGGGATCCGGAGGGACGTGGGTGGGATGCTGATCACTGGGATGACGGCTCAACTTGGGATGGGGAGGGGCTTTAGCGGGGAATTAGTGGAGAACAATTAAAGGGTTACTCCGTAGCAATGCAAATATCACGGTACAGCTATATGGACACTCAATCATTACGGTATTTTTATTGGTAAATTTACAAACAAATATAATGATAAATATACTTTAAACTTGTATCTCATTATGGTGTATGGTGAAATAGGTATAGCCAGTTATAATTGTAATGGCTTAGCTGATAATAACAAAAGAAGAACAATATTTACATGGCTCAAAGAGAAGGAATATAATATCTATTGTATACAGGAAACTCATTCAACAATTCAAGATGAAGTAGCGTGGAAAAAGAATGGGGGGGGATATACTTTTCCGATGGGCAAAGAAATTCAAAGGGGTGATGATATTAATTAAAAGTAATTTCGATCCGAATCTGCAAATTGTCCAAATAGATACGCAAGGTAGATGGATTATTTTAAATATGTTATTGGACCATAAACAGATATGGCTCATTATCTTTACGGACCAAATAATGATGATCCACAATTCTTTGACAATATATATATATATAATAAATTATCAACCCTGCAAGCAATTCAATATAATATTATTATGGTGGGGGATTATAATACTGTTTTAAAAAGCTCAATGAACCGTAAGGAAATCACACCACAAACAATCACCCACATGCTCTTAAGGAAATTGTGAATGTCATGGATACATTAGAACTAGTAGATATATGGAGGCTTAAATATACTGATCTAGTGAGATATACATGGCGGTGACTGAATCAAGCTAGTCGTCTTGACTTATTTCTTATCTCATTCTCGTTGGCACCAAAAGTTACAAAAAGTGTTGATAAGGGACAGAATGCGGTCGGACCATCATATAATAGGCATATACATTACTCTTACTGAATTTCCACGTGGGCGAGGATATTGGAAATGTAATCAAAGCCTATTGAATGATAATTTATTCATAATTAGAACAAAGGAATTTATAACTTACTTTTTCCAACATAACATAGGTACAGCAAATCCCCCTTATTGTATGGGACACCTTTAAATGTGCCTTTAGAGGCCATGCAATTCAGTACTCATCTCGAAAACAAAAGCAATTTAGGTCAAAAGAGTTTATACTAAGAAAGGAAATAGAAAGTCTAACAGGAACAGATAGATGGCAATAAAAACTGTAACATAGAGGCTCAGAATAAATTAGAGGAAAAACAAAAAGAAATGGAGAAACTTATTCAAGAAAGATCAAGTGTAATATATTATAAAATAAAGCAAACTGGATGGAATATGGGGAAAAATGCACAAAATTCTTTTTAATCTTCAACATAGGAATGCTACCAAAAATAACTTAATGAAACTGGTTACAATTGACGGAGTCACCCATAATTCACCAAATGATATTTTGAAGGAAGAAACAAAGTACTTTAAGCATATATTTTATTTTCAGTCGCCTCCATCTCCTCTACCTGAAGCTAATTGTAGAGGTTTTCTATTGATAGTGTCAAATTAACAGCCACACAGAAAGACGTGAAGGTGAAATTACAGAGGAGGAACTTCTGGATGCAATTAAAGACTTTAAGTCTGGGAAAACTCCAGGGTTGGATGGCATACCAGTCGAGGTATACCAAACCTTTTTTGATATACTAAGAGGACCGTTATTAGCATGTTTTAACCACTCCTATGTAAATGGTAGATTATCTGACACTCAAGAAGAAGGTCTGATCTCATTATTATTGAAACAGGATACAAGTGGAAAATATAAAGATCCAGTCCATTTACAAAATTGGAGGCCCCTTACACTTCAGTGTTGTGATGCAAAAATTATAGCAAAATGTATAGCGCATAGAATTAAAAAGGTATTGTCGGATATTATTCATTCTAATCAGACAGGTTTTTTACATGGAAGATACATTGGAGATAGTAGAAGACAAGTTTTGGAAAGAATAGAACACTATGGAAAATATGGGAAACCAGGCCTGCTATTCATAGCAGACTTCGAAAAGGCATTTGATAAAGTTCGACTGGGTTTATATATAAATGCCTGGAGCATTTCAATTTTGGAGAATCTCTTATAAAATGGGTCAAAATCATGTATAGTAACCCTAGGTGTAAAATAGTAAATAATGGCTATTTCTCCGAAAGTTTTAAACTGTCAAGAGGAGTGAAACAAGGTTGTCTACTATCGGCATATCTATTTATTGTGGCCATCGAGATGTTAGCTATTAAAATCAGATCCAATAATAATATCAGAGGATTAGAAATCCAGGGCTTAAAAACGAAGGTGTCATTGTACGCTGATGATTCGTGTTTTCTTTTAAATCCACAACTAGAATCCCTCCACAGCCTCATAGAGGATCTAGATACATTTTCTAACCTCTCTGGATTACAAAGAAATTATGACAAATGTACTATATTTCGTATTGGATCACTAAAAAATAAAAAATGTACATGACCATGTAGTTTACCAATAAAATGGTCTGATGGTGATGTGGATATACTCGGAATACATATCCCAAAGGAAATAAATGATCTAACTTCAATACATTTTAATAGAAAGTTAGCAAAAATAGATAAGATCTTAATCACCCTGATTAACTCTTTAGTATTATCCCAGTTTACCTATTTGCTAGGGAACAGTTTTTTAAATTATATGAGAAAAAAATATTCAATTTTATTTGGAACGGCAAGCCAGACAAAATTAAAAGGGCATATTTATATAATGAATATGAATTCAGAGGACAGAAATGATTATATATTAAAGCATTAGACCTATCACTAAAAGCTTCAGTCATACAAAAGTTATACTTAAATCCGAAATGGTTCTCAAGCAAATTAGTAAGATTGTCTCACCCAATGTTCAAGAAAGGCCTTTTTCCCTTTATTCAGATTACAACAACTCATTTGCAGTTATTTGAAAAGGAAATATTCTCCCAAATATCACTATTTCTAAAACAAGCCATAGAAAGTTGTTTGCAATTTCAATTTAATCCTCCAGAAACTAGAGAACAAATAATGCAACAAATATTGTGGTTAAATTCAAATATACTAATTGACAAAAAACCTTTATTTTTTGACAGAATGTTTAAAAAAGGTATAATCTTCGTAAATGATATCATCGGTAGGGCTGGTGGAGTTATGTCGCACATGCAGCTAACAAAAACATATGGAAATGTCAGTTTCACTTAAGGACCAAAGGATTGACAGCTGTCCCATATAGATTGCAAAATAGTTGGGAAGAGATTTTTGACGTACCGATCCCATGGCATAGTGTTTATGAACTGACACGCAAAAACGACACCGGATTAAAAAATTAGAATCTTTCAATTTAAATTATTATATACAATTCTTGCTACCAATATAATGTTTTTATATGGGGGATACAATCTTCCCAGCTCTGCAGATTTTGCTGTGAAGAGACAGAATCATTAGATCATTTGTTTTGGTACTGTCCATTTGTAGCTTGTTTTTGGACACAGGTCCAGGAATGGCTAAAGGATTGCAATATTTACCTGGAGCTAACCTTGCAGATAGCATTACTGGGTGATCTGAAAAGTCATAGTCAATCGATCAATAATATAATAATACTTTTAGCAAAAATGTTTAGTTTTAATTCACAATCTGTAGAAGCAATGAGAAGAGAAAGGTTCAGAACTTTTGTAAAACATCACAGTACGGTTGAAATATATATGGCAAATAGAAGTCCTATATGGATGGTGTTAAGAGATAGATGGGAGGTATTGAATAGAGTTGAAGGATGGGACTAATAACAAATAATAATAAAATAACAAAGATAGCTAATAATGTAAGCATACTGTGTCCATAATAAGTATATTGGTTGTATGTTGGGAGCTTTTGGGAAAGAGCACAGTTAGAAAGATATGGCATATAGAAGCAAACCGGATGGACATCATGAAAATAATCAGAGAGGTTGAGAGTAGAAGAAGTTCAGGAGCAATATATATATATATATATATATATATATATATATATATATATATATATATATATATATATATATATATATATATATAATAGAATTATTGTAAAATTAACTGTCCATAAAGTGTAGATAGTAAGTATAGACCGGAAGTAGAGGCCTGGGCATTGCTGTTCACTAATTTACTCCAAGTAGGGAAAGGATGGTGGGGTTGAAAAGTAATAAAGGGTAGTATATATATAAAACACATGGGGGATTTGAAGTGATGCAGACAATTACATTGATAGAAGATACAATCTATCTGCAATATTAAGCTGATCCACCCCAAAAAAAAAAAAACGTAGCTATAGGATGTTAAACATTTAAACATAAACCATGTTTTACATTTTTTCTGCACTGCATGGATCACCGTTGTGTTTTATTGCATCATTGCTGTATGGTGCACTCAAAATGTATTGTAGTTGAGTAGCCAGCCTACTGCTCAAACGTTGCTGTAATAGGTCTACATGTTTCTCCTTTGCATGGTGTTTTGTTGCAGGTTTTATTTTTTGGTTATTCATTGTCAAGCTTTAAAAACCGACTGCAACATTTTAGTAGCCTAGCTAGGACTGTGGCATGTGTCTACACTTTCCATCGGAGTAACCCGGAAACACGAAAGCAGCGCAATTGAAGTTGAATTCACTGATGCAAGCACATCAGGCTGTAGTAGATGACTCAACTGTTAACTAATTTATACTCGCTTGTGTGTCCTATTTCACACACGGGCCTTGTTTGACACATGCGCTAGCCTATTAGCCCCGTTATGACTGACTTGTGATCATTGCCCTTGCTAGTTTGATTGTATTGACATTCTTAGCATTAGTTACAGTCATCCGTTTTTGTTCAAATTATTGTGTCATTGAAACTGAAACAGTGCATCCTGAATGGGTGGAGGCAGCAAACAATGTACCAGGCCAGCTTTGATTTACAACATTATAGGTTAATTACATTAATCATGCATTGAACTGCATCCATCTATTCTGCCAACAATGCCTTACTGTACATCATGAATTTTGAGTCAAATATAACCTATTTTTAAAACCTCTTATAAAGTTGGTTTTGAATCATAAACTGTGTATTTTATATTTTTGACTGATATTTGTTTGTTTATTTCGTATCTGCAAAGTAGTTAAAACGCATGAGAACATGAGATCCCCCAGCCTGAAGAGTGAGGGACACAGCAGGGTATTACTGTGCCCGTAACACACAGTGAGAGAGAGTGGTGAGAGAACTGTACACACAAAAAAAAGTCCCCATTCAGTACAAGCTGCCTCAGACCCGCCAATTAATGTTTTAGAAGGTCAATGATCACAAGCACAACCATGGAAATACATTTTACAAAGAAAATTATTGTTATTTATTTTTCAGCCTCTTAGGATTACCAACAATGCAAGTCCGTGTCATTTGTGTCCCATAATTGACTTTTCTAACCATTCTAAAGATTTTCATCTCCCAGAAATGTAATGTTAAAAACTGTCAAATTAACACATAATTAAATTAGCAAAAACTTCAGAAAAATGCAAAACATATCCATTTAATCATGTGTTCCATTATTTTAGCAGTTCATTTGTACCTGCCTCTCTTTCCTATACAAATATTACTTCTCACTCCCTTTACCTCTCCATTTTATAAACTGTCTCTCATTGTGTGTCCCATAGTTCGTCCCTCTGAGTCCTGGTGAGTAGAGAGTAGCAGCTCCCATCAGTTCAGCTTCAACATAAACCATGTTCCCTGCATCTCTGCTGCTGCTGCTGCTGGTAGTTGCCTACTGTGAGTCTCTCTGGATTTGTGGGAAAAGACACATTAATGAAAATGTAATTAAACTGATATAATTTGACACTATTTGGCGCTTGTAATTATATCTTCATTCCTTCTCTTCCCAAAGGTGTTCACTGTGAAGAAATCACTCAGCTAGCCTCTATGAATGTCCAGCCAGGTCAACCACTGACCATCTCATGTAAAGTCTCATACTCTTTATCTAGCTATTGGACAGCTTGGATCCGACAACCTGCAGGTAAAGGACTGGAGTGGATTGGGCAAATATATACTTGAAACACAGTCTACAAGGATTCACTGAAAAACAAGCTCATCCTCACTTTAGACTCCTCTGACAAGATATATATATATATTTTTTTTTGGGGGGGTAGATCAGCTTAATATTGCAGATAGAATGTAACTTCCATCAATGTAATTGTCTGCATCACTTCCAATCCCCCATGTTTATATATATATATATATATATATATATACAGTGGGGAGAACAAGTATTTGATACACTGCCGATTTTGCAGGCTTTCCTACTTACAAAGCATGTAGAGGTCTGTAATTTTTATCATAGGTACACTTCAACTGTGAGAGACGGAATCAAAACAAAAATCCAGAAAATAACATTGTGTGATTTTTAAGTAATTAATTTGCATTTTATTGCATGACATAAGTATTTGATACATCAGAAAAGCAGAACTTAATATTTGGTACAGAAACCTTTGTTTGCAATTACAGAGATCATACGTTTCCTGTAGGTCTTGACCAGGTTTGCACACACTGCAGCAGGGATTTTGGCCCACTCCTCCATACAGACCTTCTCCAGATCCTTCAGGTTTCGGGCGCTGTCGCTGGGCAATACGGACTTTCAGCTCCCTCCAAAGATTTTCTATTGGGTTCAGGTCTGGAGACTGGCTAGGCCACTCCAGGACCTTGAGATGCTTCTTACGGAGCCACCCCTTAGTTGCCCTGGCTGTGTGTTTCGGGTCGTTGTCATGCTGGAAGACCCAGCCACGACCCATCTTCAATGCTCTTCCTGAGGGAAGGAGGTTGTTGGCCAAGATCTTGCGATACATGGCCCCATCCATCCTCCGCTCAATACGGTGCAGTCGTCCTGTCCCCTTTGCAGAAAAGCATCCCCAAAGAATGATGTTTCCACCTCCATGCTTCACGGTTGGGATTGTGTTCTTGGTGTTGTACTCATCCTTCTTCTTCCTCCAAACACGGCGAGTGGAGTTTAGACCAAAAAGCTCTATTTTTGTCTCATCAGACCACATGACCTTCTCCCATTCCTCCTCTGGATCATCCAGATGGTCATTGGCAAACTTCAGACGGGCCTGGACATGCGCTGGTTTGAGCAGGGGGACCTTGCGTGTGCTGCAGGATTTTAATCCATGAAGGCGTAGTGTGTTACTAATGGTTTTCTTTGAGACTGTTGTCCCAGCTCTCTTCAGGTCATTGACCAGGTCCTGCCGTGTAGTTCTGGGCTGATCCCTCACCTTCCTCATGATCATTGATGCCCCACGAGGTGAGATCTTGCATGGAGACCCAGACCGAGGATGATTGACCGTCATCTTGAACTTCTTCCATTTTCTAATAATTGCGCCAACAGTTGTTGCCTTCTCATCAAGCTGCTTGCCTATTGTCCTGTAGCCCAGCCCAGCCTTGTGCTGCTCTGGCACCCCAATGGTGGAACAAGCTCCCTCACGACGCCAGGACAGCGGAGTCACTCACCACCTTCCGGAGACATTTGAAACCCCACCTCTTTAAGGAATACCTGGGATAGGATAAAGTAATCCTTCTACCCCCCAAAAAAAGAAATTACAACAAATATAAATACATTGTAAAGTGGTTATCCCACTGGCTATAGGGTGAATGCACCAATTTGTAAGTCGCTTCTGGATAAGAGCGTCTGCTAAATGACATAAATTTAAAATGTAAATGTCTACAATTTTATCCCTGATGTCCTTACACAGCTCTCTGGTCTTGGCCATTGTGGAGAGGTTGGAGTCTGTTTTATTGAGTGTGTGGACAGGTGTCTTTTATACAGGTAACGAGTTCAAACAGGTGCCGTTAATACAGGTAATGAGTGGAGAACAGGAGGGCTTCTTAAAGAAAAACTAAAAGGTCTGTGAGAGCCGGAATTCTTACTGGTTGGTAGGTGATCAAATATTTATGTCATGCAATAAATTACAAATTAATTACTTAAAAATCATACAATGTGATTTTCTGGATTTTTGTTTTAGATTCCGTCTCTCACAGTTGAAGTGTACCTATGATAAAAATTACAGACCTCTACATGCTTTGTAAGTAGGAAAACCTGCAAACTCGGCAGTGTATCAAATACTTGTTCTCCCCACTGTGTATATATATACAGTGGGGAAAAAAAAGTATTTAGTCAGCCACCAATTGTGCATGTTCTCCCACTCAAAAAGATGAGAGAGGCCTGTAATTTTCATCATAGGTACACGCCAACTATGACAGACAAATTGAGAAAAAAATCCAGAAAAACACATTGTAGGATTTTTATGAATATATTTGCAAATTATGGTGGAAAATAAGTATTTGGTCAATAACAAAAGTTTCTCAATACTTTGTTATATACCCTTTGTTGGCAATGACAAAGGTCAAACGTTTTCTGTAAGTCTTCACAAGGTTTTCACACACTGTTGCTGGTATTTTTGGCCCATTCCTCCATGCAGATCTCCTCTAGAGCAGTGATGTTTTGGGGCTGTCGCTGGGCAACACGGACTTTCAACTCCCTCCAAAGATTTTCTATGGGGTTGAGATCTGGAGACTGGCTAGGCCACTCCAGGACCTTGAAATGCTTCTTACGAAGCCACTCAGCTGAAAGTCCGTATTGCCCAGCGACAGCCTCGAATACTAAAGGATCTGGAGAAGGTCTGTATGGAGGAGTGGGGAAAATCCCTGCTGCAGTGTGTGCAAACCTGGTCAAGACCTACAGGAAACGTATGATCTCTGTAATTGCAAACAAAGGTTTCTGTACCAAATATTAAGTTCTGCTTTTCTGATGTATCAAATACTTATGTCATGCAATAAAATGCAAATTAATTACTTAAAAATCATACAATGTGATTTTCTGGATTTTTGTTTTAGATTCCGTCTCTCACAGTTGAAGTGTACCTATGATAAAAATTACAGACCTCTACATGCTTTGTAAGTAGGAAAAAAGTGGCTAGGCCACTCCAGGACCTTGAAATGCTTCTTACGAAACCACTCCTCCGTTGCCCGGGCGGTGTGTTTGGGATCATTGTCATGCTGAAAGACCCAGCCACGTTTCATCTTCATGCCCTTGTTGATGGAAGGAGGTTTTCACGCAAAATCTCACGATACATGGCCCCATTCATTCTTTCCTTTACACGGATCAGTCGTCCTGGTCCCTTTGCAGAAAAACAGCCCCAAAGCATGATGTTTCCACCCCCATGCTTCACAGTAGGTATGGTGTTCTTTGGATGCAACTCAGCATTCTTTGTCCTCCAAACACGACGAGTTGAGTTTTTACCAAAAAGTTCTATTTTGGTTTCATCTGACCATATGACATTCTCCCAATCCTCTTCTGGATCATCCAAATGCACTCCTAGCAAACTTCAGACGGGCCTGGACATGTACTGGCTTAAGCAGGGGGACACGTCTGGCACTGCAGGATTTGAGTCCCTGGCGGCGTAGTGTGTTACTGATGGTAGGCTTTGTTACTTTGGTCCCAGCTCTCTGCAGGTCATTCACTAGTCCCCCGTGTTGTTCTGGGATTTTTGCTCACCGTTCTTGTGATCATTTTGACCCCACGGGGTGAGATCTTGCGTGGAGCCCCCAGATCGAGGGAGATTATCAGTGGTCTTGTATGTCTTCCATTTCCTAATAATTGCTCCCACAGTTGATTTTTTCAAACCAAGCTGCTTACCTATTGCAGATTCAGTCTTCCCAGCCTGGTGCAGGTCTACAATTTTGTTTCTGGTGTCCTTTGACAGCTCTTTGGTCTTGGCCATAGTGGAGTTTGGAGTGTGACTGTTTGAGTTTGTGGACAGGTGTCCTTTATACTGATAACAAGTTCAAACAGGTGCCATTAATACAGGTAACGAGTGGAGGACAGAGGAGCCTCTTAAAGAAGAAGTTACAGGTCTGTGAGAGCCAGAAATCTTGCTTGTTTGTATGTGACCAAATACTTATTTTCCACCATAATTTGCAAATAAATTCATAAAAAAATCCTACAATGTGATTTTCTGGATTTTTTTCTCAATTTGTCTGTCATAGTTGACGTGTACATATGATGAACATTACAGGCCTCTCTCATCTTTTTAAGTGGGAGAACTTGCACAATTGGTGGCTGACTAAATACTTTTTCCCCACTGTATATATATATATATATACAGTGGGGAAAAAGTATTTAGTCAGCCACCAATTGTGCAAGTTCTCCCACTTAAAAAGATGAGAGAGGCCTGTAATTTTCATCTATGACAGACAAATTGAGAATTTTTTTCCAGAAAATCACATTGTAGGATTTTTAATGAATTTATTTGCAAATTATGGTGGAAAATAAGTATTTGGTCACCTACAAAGAAGCAAGATTTCTGGCTCTCACAGACCTGTAACTTCTTCTTTAAGAGGCTCCTCTGTCCTCCACTTGTTACCTGTATTAATGAACTTGTTATCAGTATAAAATACACCTGTCCACAACCTCAAACAGTCACACTCCAAACTCCACTATGGCCAAGACCAAAGAGCTGTCAAAGGACACCAGAAACAAAATTGTAGACCTGCACCAGGCTGGGAAGACTGAATCTGCAATAGGTAAGCAGCTTGGTTTGAATAAATCAACTATGGGAGCAATTATTAGGAAATGGAAGACATACAAGACCACTGATAATCTCCCTCGATCTGGGGCTCCATGCAAGATCTCACCCCGTGGGTCAAAATGATCACAAGAACGGTGAGCAAAAATCCCAGAACTACAGGGGACCTGGTGAATGACCTGCAGAGAGCTGGGACAAAGTAACAAAGCCTACCATCAGTAACACACTACGCTGCCAGGGACTCAAATCCTGCAGTGCCAGACATGTCCCCCTGCTTAAGCAAGTAATAATAATAGGTCATTTAGCAGACACTCTTATCCAGAGCGACTTACAGGAGCAATTAGGGTTAAGTGCCTTGCTCAAGGGCACATCGACAGATTTTTCACCTAGTCGGCTCGGGGATTAGAACCAGCGACCTTTCGGTTACTGGCACAACGCTCTTAACCACTAAGCTACCTGCCGCCCAAGTACATGTCCAGGCCCGTCTGAAGTTTGCTAGAGTACATTTGGATGATCCAGAAGAGAATTGGGAGAATGTCATATGGTCAGATGAAACCAAAATATAACTTTTTGGAAAAACTCAACTCGTCGTGTTTGGAGGACAAAGAATGCTGAGTTGCATCCAAAGAACACCATACCTACTGTGAAACATGGGGGTGGAAACATCATGCTTTGGGGCTGTTTTTCTGCAAAGGGACCAGGACGACTGATCCGTGTAAAGGAAAGAATGAATGGGGCCATGTATCGAGATTTTGAGTGAAAACCTCCTTCCATCAACAAGGGCATGAAGATGAAACGTGGCTGGGTCTTTCAGCATGACAATGATCCCAAACACACCGCCCGGGCAACGAAGGAGTGGTTTCGTAAGAAGCATTTCAGGTCCTGGAGTGGCTCAGCCACTTTTTTCCTACTTACAAAGCATGTAGAGGTCTGTAATTTTTATCATAGGTACACTTCAACTGTGAGAGACGGAATCTAAAACAAAAATCCAGAAAATCACATTGTATGATTTTTAAGTAATTAATTTGCATTTTATTGCATGACATAAGTATTTGATACATCAGAAAAGCAGAACTTAATATTTGGTACAGAAACCTTTGTTTGCAATTACAGAGATCATACATTTCCTGTAGGTCTTGACCAGGTTTGCACACACTGCAGCAGGGATTTTGGCCCACTCCTCCATACAGACCTTCTCCAGATCCTTTAGTATTCGGGGCTGTCGCTGGGCAATACGGACTTTCAGCTCCCTCCAAAGATTTTCTATTGGGTTCAAGTCTGGAGACTGGCTAGGCCACTCCAGGACCTTGAGATGCTTCTTACGGAGCCACTCCTTAGTTGCCCTGGCTGTGTGTTTCGGGTCGTTGTCATGCTGGAAGACCCAGCCACGACCCATCTTCAGTGGTCTTACTGAGGGAAGGAGGTTGTTGGCCATGATCTTGCGATACATGGCCCCATCCATCCTCCCCTCAGTACGGTGCAGTCGTCCTGTCCCCTTTGCAGAAAAGCATCCCCAAAGAATGATGTTTCCACCTCCATGCTTCACGGTTGGGATTGTGTTCTTGGGGTTGTACTCATCCTTCTTCTTCCTCCAAACACGGCGAGTGGAGTTTAGACCAAAAGCTATATTTTGTCTCATCAGACCACATGACCTTCTCCCATTCCTCCTCTGGATCATCCAGATGGTCATTGGCAAACTTCAGACGGGCCTGGACATGCGCTGGCTTGAGCAGGGGGACCTTGCGTGCGCTGCAGGATTTTAATCCATGACGGCGTAGTGTGTTACTAATGGTTTTCTTTGAGACTGTGGTCCCAGCTCTCTTCAGGTCATTGACCAGGTCCTGCCGTGTAGTTCTGGGCTGATCCCTCACCTTCCTCATGATCATTGATGCCCCACGAGGTGAGATCTTGCATGGAGCCCCAGACCGAGGGTGATTGACCGTCATCTTGAACTTCTTCAATTTTCTAATAATTGCTCCAACAGTTGTTGCCTTCTCACCAAGCTACTTGCCTATTGTCCTGTAGCCCATCCCAGCCTTGTGCAGGTCTACAATTGTATCCCTGATGTCCTTACACAGCTCTCTGGTCTTGGCCATTGTAGAGAGGTTGGAGTCTGTTTGATTGAGTGTGTGGACAGGTGTATTTTATACAGGTAATGAGTTCAAACAGGTGCAGTTAATACAGGTAATGAGTGGAGAACAGGAAGGCTTCTTAAAGAAAAACTAACAGGTCGGTGAGAGCCGGAATTCTTACTGGTTGGTAGGTGATCAAATACTTATGTCATGCAATAAAATGCAAATTAATTACTTAAAAATCATACAATGTGATTTTCTGGATTTTTGTTTTAGATTCCGTATCTCACAGTTGAAGTGTACCTATGATATAAATTTCAGACCTCTACATGCTTTGTAAGTAGGAAAACCTGCAAAATCGGCAGTGTATCAAATACTTGTTCTCCCCACTGTATATATATATATATATATATATATATATATATATATATATATATATATATATATATATATATATATATATATATATATACATACATACATACATACACACACACACATACATACATACATACATACATACATACATACATACATACATACATACATACAGTGGGGAAAAAAGTATTTAGTCAGCCAACAATTGTGCAAGTACTCCCACTTAAAAAGATGAGAGAGGCCTGTAATTTTCATCATAGGTACACGTCAACTATGACAGACAAAATGAGGAAAAAAAATCCAGAAAATCACATTGTAGGATTTTTTATGAATTTATTTGCAAATTATGGTGGAAAATAAGTATTTGGTCAATAACAAAAGTTTCTCAATACTTTGTTCTATACCCTTTGTTGGCAATGACACAGGTCAAACTTTTTCTGTAAGTCTTCACAAGGTTTTCACACACTGTTGCTGGTATTTTGGCCCATTCCTCCATGCAGATCTCCTCTAGAGCAGTGATGTTTTGGGGCTGTCGCTGGGCAACACGGACTTTCAACTCCCTCCAAAGATTTTCTATGGGGTTGAGATCTGGAGACTGGCTAGGCCACTCCAGGACCTTAAAATGCTTCTTACGAAGCCACTCCTTTGTTGCCCGGGCGGTGTGTTTGGGATCATTGTCATGCTGAAAGACCCAGCCACGTTTCATCTTCAATGCCCTTGCTGATGGAAGGAGGTTTTCACTCAAAATCTCACGATACATGGCCCCATTCATTCTTTCCTTTACACGGATCAGTCGTCCTGGTCCCTTTGCAGAAAAAACAGCCCCAAAGTATGATGTTTCCACCCCCATGCTTCACAGTAGGTATGGTGTTCTTTGGATGCAACTCAGCATTCTTTGTCCTCCAAACACGACGAGTTGAGTTTTTACCAAAAAGTTCAATTTTGGTTTCATCTGACATTCTCCCAATCCTCTTCTGGATCATCCAAATGCACTCTAGCAAACTTCAGACGGGCCTGGACATGTACTGGCTTAAGCAGGGGGACACGTTTTGCACTGCAGGATTTGAGTCCCTGGCGGCGTAGTGTGTTACTGATGGTAGGCTTTGTTACTTTGGTCCCAGCTCTCTGCAGGTCATTCACTAGGTACCCCCGTGTGGTTCTGGGATTTTTGCTCACCGTTCTTGTGATCATTTTGACCCCACGGGGTGAGATCTTGCATGGAGCCCCAGATCGAGGGAGATTATCAGTGGTCTTGTATGTCTTCCATTTCCTAATAATTGCTCCCACAGTTGATTTCTTCAAACCAAGCTGCTTACCTATTGCAGATTCAGTCTTCCCAGCCTGGTGCAGGTCTACAATTTTGTTTCTGGTGTCCTTTGACAGCTCTTTGGTCTTGGCCATAGTGGAGTTTGGAGTGTGACTGTTTGAGGTTGTGGACAGGTGTCTTTTATACTGATAACAAGTTCAAACAGGTGCCATTAATACAGGTAACGAGTGGAGGACAGAGGAGCCTCTTAAAGAAGAAGTTACAGGTCTGTGAGAGCCAGAAATCTTGCTTGTTTGTAGGTGACCAAATACTTATTTTCCACCATAATTTGCAAATAAATTCATTACAAATCCTACAATGTGATTTTCTGGATTTTCTTTTCTCAATTTGTCTGTCATAGTTGATGTGTACCTATGATGAAAATTACAGGCCTCTCTCATCTTTTTAAGTGGGAGAACTTGCACAATTGGTGGCTGACTAAATACTTTTTTTCCCCACTGTACATACATACACATACATATCCTTTAAAAAAATATTTATATTCCCCTTTATTACTGTCCATCCCCGCCACCCTTTCCCCACTTGGAGTAAACTAGTGAACAACAACGCCTAGGCCTCTACTTCCAGCCCATACCCACTATCTACATTTTATGGACACAGTCAATTTTACAGTAATTCCTAGTAGAGCATGGCGCTTGTAACGCCAGGGTAGTGGGTTCGATCCCCGGGACCAGCCATACGTAAAAATATATGCACACATGACTGTATGTCGCTTTGGATAAAAGTGTCTGCTAAATGGCATATTATTATTTTATTATTAACTTCTTCTACTATCAACCTCTCCGATCATTTTCATGATGTCCATCCGGTTTGCTTCTATATGCCATATCTTTCTATCTGTGCTCCTTCACAAAAGCTCCCAACCTACAACCCAATACACTTATTATGGACACAGCGTGCCTACATTATTAGTTATCTTGTTATTGTTTGTTGTTAGTTGTTATTAGTCCCATCCTTCAATTCCATTCAACACCTCCCATCTATATTTTAACACCATCCATATAGGATTTATATTTGCCATATATATTTCAACTGTACTGTGATGTCTTACAAAAGTTCTGAACCTTTCTATTCTCTTTGTTTCTACAGATTGTGAATTGAAAATAAACATTTTTGCTAATAGTATTATTATGTTATTGATCGATTGACTATGACATTTCAGACCACCCAGTAGTGCTATCTGCAGGGTTAGCTCCAGGTAAATATTGCAATTCTTTAGCCATTCCTGGACCTGTGTACAAAAACAAGCTACAAATGGACAGTACCAAAACAAATGATCTCTTCGCATCAAAATCTGCAGAGCTGGGAAGATTGTATCCCCCATATAAATAACATTCTATTGGTAGCAAGAATTGTATATAATAATTTAAATTGAAAGATTCTAAGTTTTGAATCCGGTGTCGTTTTGCGTATCAGTCCATAAACACTATGCCATGGGATCGGTACGTCAAAAATCTCTTCCCAACTATTTTGCAATCTATATGGGACGGCTGTCAATCCTTTGGTCCTTAAATGAAACTGATATACCTTTTTATTTATCACAGTTTTCCTTAACCAATTATGTTCTTTAATGCAAGGCCGACAGACAAGTTCTTACTTTCTCCTCCTTCCACTTTCCTCGACCATTTTTGCAGTAAGACTGCAATTATTTGGTTGTAATTTTGGGTAGAGCAGACATTTCCATATGTTTTTGTTAGCTGCATGTGCGTCATAACTCCACCAGTCCTACCGATGATATAATTTACAAAGATTATACCTTTTTAAAACATTTTGTCAAAAAAAAAAGTTTTGGGGTCAATTAGAATATTTGAGTTTAACCACAATATTTGTTGCATTAATTGTTCTGTCATTTCTGGAGGATTAAATTGAAATTTCAACCAACTTTCTATGGCTTGTTTTAGAAATAGTGATATCTGGGAGATGATTTCCTTTTCAAATAACTGAAAGTGAGTAGTTGTAATCTGAATAAAGGGAAAAAGGCCATTCTTGAACATTGGGTGAGACAATCTTACTAATTTGTTAGAGAACCAGTTCGGATTTAAGTATAACTTTTGTATGACTGACGCTATAACAGGGCAGAACTTTAGTTTTTACTACATTGGTATAATTGACATAAAAAATGATTGGCTTAGACATAATAGATATGTTTGCTCAATATATAGCTCCAACCTTCTCCATAATATAAAATATAATCACAAGTTCCAATGTCACAAGTTCCAATCTGTGGACCTTCTCGTTAAGACAATATGATAAGAACTTCACTATGCCCACCTCTACAGTATAACCCCTCCCTCCCTCCATCTCTCTACGTCAATACAAACCCACCCTCTTGTTCTTTCCCTACTTAAACAGTGTCTGTCTGTCTGTATGTCCTTAGAGGACTTCTGAGTCCTGGAGAGTAAAGGAGAGCAGCTCCTATCAGTTCAGCTTCAACACAAACCATGTTCTCTGCATCTCGGCTGTTGCTGCTGGCAGCTGCCTCCCTGTGAGTCTCTCTGTTCATTCAAATGGAGATTTATTACAACACTGGAATGATCATTTCTCATTTCTGATGAAAACTGACAATGCTGTGTTTTGATGTGTGTTTCTCATTCCAGGTGTCTACTGTGATATTGAACTCATCCAGTCTGGTCTAGTGGTTATAAAACCAGGAAAGTCTTTCAGCATCTCCAGCAAATTCTCTGGTTTTTATATATCCTCTTATTGTCCTGGATGGATATGACAAGCTGAAGGCAAAGCCTTGGAGCATGTTGGTTATACATGCAGTAGTAGTACTTCAGCCGTAGACTCACTTAAGAGCATGATCAGTTCTAGATATGACAGTTCCAGCAGTACAGTGGTTCTACAAGGGAACAACTTCCAGACTGAAGACACAGCTGTTTATTACTGTGTCCGTGAGACACAGTGATACAAACCATAACCAGAGCTGTACAAAAACCCATCCTCCAGGGATTCATTATATAATAGGGACTCATTAAATAGAACATAAATGTTTCTCCTCATCAAATGTGTAAACAAATACAAGCCCATCACTGGCGGTGATGGAAATTTATTTCTTAGTTGTTTGCCAATTATACTCCTGATATGACTTGATGGTATTCTAATTGATGTCTATCAAACATTCAATGAACTAGCCGGTGGGGATTCCGGTGGGGTACCCCCACCCAGGTAGTGGCAGTGCTGGCAACACTGGCTGCAGTAACCCATGGGGAGGGGGGTCGCACTGGACAATCAGAGAGGGGGCTTATTATTGTGGCCCAAGTGTGTTAACAAACCTCCAAAACGAGCTTCAATTCCATACAACATTCCTTCAGTAGCCTCCAACTGCTCTTGAACACTAGTAAAACTAAATGCATGCTCTTCAACCGAACGCTGCTTGCACCCGCCCACCCGACTAGAATCACTACTCTCGACGGGTCTGACCTAGAGTATGTGGACAACTACAAATATCTAGGTGTCTGGTTAGACTGTAAACTCTCCTTCCAGACTCACATTAAGAATCTCCAATCCAAAGCTAAATCTAGAATCGGTTTCCTATTTCGCAACAAAGGCTCCTTCACTCATGCTGCCAAACATGCCCTCGTAAAACTGACTATCCTACCGATCCTTGACTTCGGCGATGTCATTTACAAAATAGCCTCCAACACTCTACTCAGCAAATTGAATGTAGTCTATCACAGTGCCATCCGTTTTGTCTCCAAAGCCCCATATAATACCCACCACTGTGACCTGTACGCTCTTGTTGGCTGGTCCTCACTACATATTCGTCGCCAAACCCACTGGCTCCAGGCCATCTATAAATAACTGCTAGGCAAATCCCCGCCTTATCTTAGCTCATTGGTCACCATAGCAACACCCACCCAGTAGTCTGCGCTCCAGCGGGTATATCTCACTGGTCATCCCCAAAGCCAACACCTCCTTTGGCCGCAATTCCTTCCAGTTCTCTGCTGCCAATGACTGGAACAAATTACAAAAATCTCTGAAGCTGGAGACACTTATCTCCCTCACTAACTTTAAGCATCAGTTGTCAGAGCACCTTACCGATCACTGCACCTGTACACAGCCCATCTGAAATTAGCCCGCCCAACTACCTCATCCCTATATTGTTATTTATTTTGCTCATTTGTACACCAGTATCTCTATTTGCACATCATCTCTTGCACATCTATCATTCCAGTGTTAATACTAATTGCAATTATTTTGCACTATAGCCTATTTTATTGCCTTACCTCCATAACTTGCTAAATTTGCACACACTGTATATTATATGTATTTCTGTTGTATTTTTACTTTGTTTTGTTTTACCCCATATGTAACTCTGTGTTGTTGTTTTTATCGCACTGCTTTGCTTTATCTTGGCCAGGTCGCAGTTGTAAATGAGAACTTGTTCTCAACTGGTTTACCTGGTTAAATAAAGGTGAAATAAAATAAATAAATAAAAATAATCAAAGGTCTGACTGCACAGAGATGCTTGGGAAAATGGTTACAACGGGGGACCAGAGTGTTTGTGTCTCAGGTGAAGAGGGTGGATCTGATCTCCATCACTTAGGACTTGATCTCCATCACCTAGGACTTGACATAGATTAAATAGATTAATGAAATCTCACATTGTTGTCAATTTTTGCTCAATCTTGCATGCTTTCTCAAACAGCTGTAACTGTATATGCGTTTGTAAATCAGGTCCCTTCCTGAGTTGGGCTCTGGGATGTAACAACCATTGAGCATCTGATCTTATGGTTGATTGTGAAGGAAAGGGGTTTAATGTGTAAGAGTGTGTGTGTGTGTGTGTGTGTGTGTGTGTGTGTGTGTGTGTGTGTGTGTGTGTGTGTGTGTGTGTGTGTGTGTGTGTGTGTGTGTGTGTGTGTGTGTGTGTGTGTGTGTGTGTGTGTGTGTGTGTGTGTGTGTATCCCACATCTGTTGCAAGGAGGAAAATAAGTTAGGGGAATATAGGATGAACCACAATAATTGTTTGCTAAAATAATAGTTGCTTGTTAAAAATGTAATGTAATACAATGACAATTCGGGTTATAGGTTAAAATCCTATGCATGAACTGCCAACATTATTACGCATATTCATTGATAATGATGGAAAATAAGATATGCAAGATATTTGAATACATATATGTTTTTTAAATAGCTATATATATATTGAGGTGAGAGCATTGGAAATGCTTTTGGCGGTTGACATGCTTCTGTTTCGTGGGTGGCACTGTGTGCTGTTTTCGATGGATGGGTCGTGGCCTCTCGGGGGCATAGGGATCCGGAGGGATGGGGGTGGTATGCTGATCACTGGGATGATGGCCCAACTTGGGATGGGGAGGGGCTTTAGCGGGGAATTAGTGGAGAACAATTGGAGGGTTACTTAGTAGCAATGCAAATATCATGGTACAGCTATATGGACACTCAATCACTATGGTATTTCTTATTGGTAAATGTACAAACATATATAATGATACATGGATTTGAAACTTGTATCTCATTATGGTATGTGGTGAAATAAGTATAGCCAGTTATAATTGTAATGGCTTAGCAGATAATAACAAAAGAAGAACAATAATTACATGGCTCAAAGAGAAGGAATATAATATATATTGTGTACAGGAAACCCATTCAACAATTCTAGATGAAGTTGCGTGGAAAAAGGAATGGGGGGCGAAATATACTTCTCCCATGGGCTAAGAAACTCAAAAGGGGTGATGATATTAATTAAAAGTAATTTCGATCCGAATGTGCAAATTGTCCAAACAGATACGCAAGGTAGATGGATTATTTTAAATATGTTATTGGACCATAAACAGATATGGCTCATTAACCTTTATGGACCAAATAATGATGATCCACACTTCTTTGAAAATATATATAATAAATGATCAACCTTGCAAGCAATACAAGACTCTATTATTATGGTGGGAGATTATAATACCGTTCTAAATAGCTCAATGGACCGTAAAGGAAATCACACTACAAACAATCACCCTCATGCTCTTAAGGAAATCGTAAATGTCATGGATACATTAGAACTAGTAGATATATGGAGGCTTAAATATCTGTCACGCCCTGGCTCTGGGGTCTCTTTAATGTTGAGCCAGGGTGTTAGTTTCTATGTTTTGTGTTTCTATGTTGGTCGGAGTGGTTCTCAATCAGAGGCAACGTGAATCAGCTGTTGCTTGTTGTCTCTGATTGGGACCCATACTTAGGTAGTCGTTTGGCATTTGTGTGGTGTGGTATCTTGTTCCGTGTATGGTTTGTGTTTGGTAACCTTGGACTTCACGTATCGTTTGTTGTTTTTGTTCGTGTGTGGTACATCTAATAAATTATGTACGCATATCACGCTGCGCCTTGGCCCGCTTCATTAAATGACGATCGTGACAATATCCTGATCATGCGAGATATACATGGCGGAGACTCAATCAAGCTAGTCGTCTTGACTTCTTTCTTATGTCATTCTCGTTGGCACCAAACGTTTAAAAAGTGTTGATAGGGGATAGAATGCGCTCGGACTATCATATAATTGGCATATACAGTGGGGAAAAAAAGTATTTAGTCAGCCACCAATTGTGCAAGTTCTCCCACTTAAAAAAGATGAGAGAGGCCTGTAATTTTCATCATAGGTACACGTCAACTATGACAGACAAATTGAGAAGAAAAATCCAGAAAATCACATTGTAGGATTTTTTAATTTATTTATTTGCAAATTATTGTGGAAAATAAGTATTTGGTCACCTACAAACAAGCAAGATATCTGTCTCTCTCTGTCCTCCACTCGTTACCTGTATTAATGGCACCTGTTTGAACTTGTTATCAGTATAAAAGACACCTGTCCACAACCTCAAACAGTCACACTCCAAACTCCACTATGGCCAAGACCAAAGAGCTGTCAAAGGACACCAGAAACAAAATTGTAGACCTGCACCAGGCTGGGAAGACTGAATCTGCAATAGGTAAGCAGCTTGGTTTGAAGAAATCAACTGTGGGAGCAATTATTAGGAAATGGAAGACATACAAGACCACTGATAATCTCCCTCGATCTGGGGCTCCACACAAGATCTCACCCTGTGGGGTCAAAATGATCACAAGAACGGTGAGCAAAAATCCCAGAACCACACGGGGGGACCTAGTGAATGACCTGCAGAGAGCTGGGTCCAGGCCTGTCTGAAGTTTGCTAGAGTGCATTTGGATTATCCAGAAGAGGATTGGGAGAATGTCATATGGTCAGATGAAACCAAAATATAACTTTTTGGTAAAAACTCGTGTTTGGAGGACAAAGAATGCTGAGTTGCATCCAAAGAATACCATACCTACTGTGAAGCATGGGGGTGTAAACATCATGCTTTGGGGCTGTTTTTCTGCAAAGGGACCAGGACGACTGATCCATGTAAAGGAAAGAATGAATGGGGCCATGTATCGTGAGATTTTGAGTGAAAACCTCCTTCCATCAGCAAGGGCATTGAAGATGAAACGTGGCAGGGTCTTTCAGCATGACAATGATCCCAAACTCACCGCCTCGGCAACGAAGGAGTGGCTTCGTAAGAAGCATTTCAAGGTCCTGGAGTGGCCTAGCCAGTCTTCAGATCTCAACCCCATAGAAAATCTTTGGAGGGAGTTGAAAGTCTGTGTTGCCCAGCGACAGCCCCAAAACATCATTGCTCTAGAGGAGATCTGCATGGAGGAATGGGCCAAAATACCAGCAACAGTGTGTGAAAACCTTGTGAAGACTTACAGAAAACGTTTGACCTGTGTCATTGCCAACAAAGGGTATATAACAAAGTATTGAGAAACTTTTGTTATTGACCAAAAACTTATTTTCCACTATAATTTGCAATAAATTCATTAAAAATCCTACAATGTGATTTTCTGGATTTTTTTTTCTCATTTGTCTGTCATAGTTGACGTGTACCTATGATGATTATTACAGGCCTGTCTCATCTTTTTAAGTGGGATAACTTGCACAATTGGTGGCTGACTAAATACTTTTTTTCCCCACTGTACATTACTCTTACTGAATTTCCATGTGGGCGAGGATATTGGAAATGTAATCAAAGCCTATTGGATGATAAATTGTTTTTAACTAGGACAGAGGAATTTATAACTGACTTTTTCCGACATAACATAGGTACAGCAAATCCCCTTATTGTATGGGACACCTTTAAATGTGCCTTTAGAGGCCATGCAATTCAGTACTCATCTCGAAAACAAAAGCAATTTAGGTCAAAAGAGTCCATGTTAACAATGGAAATAGAAGGTTTAACAGAACAGATAGATAGCAATAAAAACTGTAACATAGAGACTCAGAATAAATTAGAGGAAAAACAAAAAGAAATGGAGAAACTTATTCAAGAAAGATCAAGTGTAATATATTATAAAAATAAAGCAAACTGGATGGAATATGGGGAGAAATGCACCAAATTATTTTTTAATCTTCAACATAGGAATGCTACCAAACATAATTTGTTGAAACTGGTTACAAATGACAGAGTCACCCATGATTCACCAAATTATATTTTGAAGGAGGAAACAAAGTACTTTAAGCATATGTTTTAGTTTCAGTCGCCTCCATCTCCTCTAACTGAAGCAAACTGTTTTTTTTTCTATTGATAATGTAAAATTAACAGCCACACAGAAGGACTCATGTAAAGATGAAATTACAGAGGAAGAACTTCTGCATGCAATTAAAGACTTTAAGTCCGGGAAAACTCCAGGGTTGGATGGCATACCAGTCGAGGTATACCAAACATTTCTTGATATACTCAAAGGACCATTGTTAGCATGTTTTAACCACTCCTATGTAAATGGTAGATTATCAGACACTCAAGAAGAAGGTCTGATTTCATTATTACTGAAACAGGATACAAGTGGCAAATATAAAGATCCAGTCCATAAAAAAAATTGGAGTCCCCTTACACAGTATAATATATAATATAAACCTTTTAAAGGTATTTTCTGACTATTGAACAGATAGATAGAGAGAGGATGATAGTGATAAAAGATAGAGAGAGGTTGTGTCAAAGGGCAGCAGGCCGGATTCAAAACTATACCTAAATTGTATGAATTATCTTCCATCCTGAAAAGATGACAGGCAAACTACACCTCCTCCTGGTCTTGCTGGGCCTCTGTAGTATGTACTCAATAATCTAGCAATTTATTGCAACAAAGTATTTTACGTATAGAGATAATGATAATATCCATTGTGTTAACATATTAGTGATCTATTGTCTTCATTCTCTTTTCTCTATTAGGGGTGTATGGTCAGAGTCTTGAGGCCATTCCCTCCAGTCCAGTCCTGAAAAAGCCTGCAGAACCTCTCAGCCTCTCCTGTAAGGGATCTGGATTTACATTTAGTAGCTAAAACATGGCCTGGATACGTCAACCTGCAGGAGGAGCACTTGAATGGATGGGCATTATATGGAATGATGCTAGTAGAACTGCATATGCAAAAAGTGTTGAAGGACGGATAGAAATCACCAGAGACAATTCTAACAGCATGGTGTATCTGAAGCTGTCTGGTCTGAGAGCAGAGGACTCTGCTGTGTATTACTGTGCAAGAGACACAGTGGTGTGAGTGAGAGTAGGATCTGTACAAAAAACCCTCATAGAATCTAACTGCCAGCAGAGTCAACAGAGGGCAGTAGAGCATCAGTACAACAGCCTACAAACGGCACACATTCCCCTGAGAACCAAAGCAACCAGTAAACCATCAACTGAACTACTATTAACATGAGCATTGTCCTATAGGCAAGAGTGGAAAGTTAGAAGTTAGAAAAATTGATGAAAGTATCACTCCACAATACGTACTTTAACAATACATAAATTCAGATTTAAGAACCACTCAGAGTTTTGAGACAATGTAGGCAATCAAATGCAAACATAGTACAGTATGTAATTTGGTATCAGCTAACATACATTATAAAACGGGTTGTTTGGATCCTGGATGCTGATTGGATGAGCAGCGTTCCAAGCCGTGCTGTATTGGCCGTCAATCTGAAAATGATCACTGCACCTCCATAAGAATATCATGTTCATGTTGTTCTCCGAATCATCTATTGTATTTTTCTCAACTCGCACAATATTTACCCTTGCTTTCAGCCTAGCATTTAGTTTGGTATAGCGGGGGCTAATATAAGCCTAGCTGTCTGCCTATCAGCCCTCGGAAGACCCCCTGTAGAGAGAATGGTCGCGTTGCCCTGCTCAGACGTTGCATGCATCAACCAATGGTTGCGTACCACGTCATCGACTGTGTCATTGACTGACAGATTTCCATAGAGATCCTATTAAATTACTAATTCCTAATTCTATGCAGATTGCTATAAAGTACAATGTGGTTAGCTGATAGGTAAAATACCTATCCAGGCTTGGTAAGATTTGGCAGGGTTCGCCAACGCATGGGCTATCGCTTCGGGCCAAACAACAGCATTTAAATGTGACTGTATTCATCAAATAGCATGGCCTCTAGTCCCTTTTTGCTTAATTACATCATCTACACTAAATGCACAAAACATTAAGAACACCTTCCTAATATTGAGTTGCACCCCCCCTTTTGCCCTCAGAACAGCCTCAATTCGTTGGGGGCATGGACTCTACAACGTGTCTAAAGCATTCCAAAGAGATGCTGGCCCATGTTGACTCCAATGCTTCCCACAGTTGTGTCAAGTTGGCTGGATGTCCTTTGGGTTGTGGAACATTCTTGATACACATGGGAAACTATTGAGTGTGAAAAAAACAGCAGCGTTGCAGTTCTTGACACAAACCGGTGCTCCTATTACCATACCCCGTTCAAAGGCACAAACCTTTTGTCTTGTCGATTCACACTCTAATGGCACACATGCACAACCCATGTCTCAATTGTCTCAAGGCTTAACAATCCTTTGTTAACCTGTCTCCTCCCCTTCATCTACACTGATTGAATTGGATTTAACAGGTGACATCAATAAGGGATCATAGCTTTTACCTGGATTCACCTGGTCAGTCTTATGTCATGGAAAGAGCAGGTGTTCATAATATTTTGTACACTCAGTGTATATACACATGTATGCCGAAACAAAAAAAAGTACAGGCTATGTGAGGTGTTGAATCTCATTAAGCTGTGTTCATTAATGATGAACAAGGAGTCTCCTTGACAAATGGATGTCTATATCTGCCATCTAAAAGAACTCGCAATTTAATTATATAACGAAGGTTATCAATATTTATAAAATCATCATCCATGTTCCCCACAGTTCCTCCAGTCCTTGAGTCAGTTATGTGTGTTGTGAGTAGGGCCTAGAGGTTTTTCTGACTAAGTGACTTGACCAGGAAAAACTCTGTTTTTTCCTGGTCAGGTCATGTGATCAAGAACAACTCCTGACCCTACTGACGAGCCATAAGTTGACCGCTGACCTCAGAGTCATCAGCCCCTCTCCCATGACATCATGATGTAAATCCAGATCCCTCAGAGTTCATATATACTTATGTTCTATTGCTGACTTGTTGTCTTGTTGTCTTGTGTGGAGCAGCTGAGTTCATATCTCCATCCTCAGTATGACGGGAACACTTTACCTTCTGCTGCTCTCTCTCTGCCTTCCATGTGAGTTCTGCTTGGATTTCAACTGGAATGACTGAACATTGACTTTGTTTATTGTAAACTCTCCCCTCTTGCTTTCCCTTCTAATTTCTGCTTGCCCCGTCTCATCTCTTTCTCTCTGCTGTTCCCTCTTTTCTTTCTCTCTTCATCAGGTTTAAATGGTCAGATCTGGAGTCCATTCCCTCCAGTCCAGTCCTGAAAAAGCCTGGAGAAACTGTCAGTCTCTCCTGTAAGGGATCTGGATTCACATTTAGTAGCTATGGAATGCACTGGATAAGACAACCAGCAGGAAAGGCACTGGAATGGATGGGGTATGCTGGGGCCAGTACATTTGCAAAAAGTGTTGAAGGACGAGTAGAAATGACAAGGGATAATTCCAACAGCATGATGACTCTGAAGCTGTCTGGTCTGAGAGCAGAGGACTCTGCTGTGTATTACTGTGCAAGAGACACAGTGGTGTGAGTGAGTGGAGGATCTGTACAAAACCCCCTGAGAGAATCTAACTGGCAGGAGAGTCAACAGAGGGCAGTAGAGAATCAGTACAACAGAGTCACATCTACTGAAGTATAATATTCCCCTGAGAGCCAAAATAACAGAACTACTTGTACATCAACACTAGGTTCCCTGAGGAGAGATACAATAAAGAGGAATCACATACAGGCCTACATACTGTAGCTGTGTTCATTCCTGTTAAACAAGGTGACTGTCCTTGATAGATTGGTCCTTAATCTGACATTTACAGTTAATTAACCCCCAATCATGAAGGATATCTACAAATATTTAGAAATCATCCTCCAAGGTTCCCTACAGTTTTACCAACCTATGTGATCTGAACAGAAAAAACTTTAGACCCTGGTGTCACGGATCCCCCGGTACTGCTGCTCAGTCCGTTCACCAGTTCCGGAGGTCTACGCCACCGACCTTCTAGGCGTCACTGACATGGATCATTACCACTAACCCTTGACTGTCTTGTCTCATTACGCACACCTGGTTCCCATTCCCCCTTATTAGTATGTGTATATATGTGCCCTCTGTTCCCCATTGTCCCATGTCTGTTGGTCTCGTGAGTATGTATTTGTGTTGAGTGGAGTAATAAAACCCCTAATACGTATTCCTGCGCCTGTCTTCTAATCATTATACAACGTGACACTGGTTATGGCATGGGGACACACAGTACATTTGGAAAGTATTCAGACCCCTTGACTTTTTCCACATTTTGTTATGTTACAGCCTTATTCTAAATTTGATGAAATATGTTTTTTACTCATCAATCTACACAAAATACCCCATAATGACAAAGCAAAAACAGTTTTTTAGAAATGTTTGCAAATGTATTAAAAATTAAAAACAGAAATACCTTATTTACATAAGTATTCAGACCCTTTGCTATGAGACTCGAAATTGAGCTCAGGTGCATCCTGTTTCCATTGATCATCCTTGAGATGTTTGTACAGCTTGATTGGAGTCCACCTGTGGTAAATTCAATTGATTGGACATGATCTGGAAAGACACACACCTGTCTATATAAGGACCCACAGTTGACAGTGCATGTTAGAGCAAAAACCAAGCCATGAGGTCGAAGGAATTGTCCGTAGAGCTCCGAGACAGGATTCTGTAGAGGCACATATCTGGGGGAAAATGTCTGCAGAATTGAAGGCACCCTAGAACACATTGGCCTCCATCATTCTTAAATGGAAGAAGTTTAGAACCACGAAGACTGGCCACCCGGCCAAACTGAGCAATTGAGGGAGAAGGGCCTTGGCAAGACCCCGGTGGTCACTCTGACAGCGCTCCAGAGTTCCTCTGTGGAGATTGGAGAACCTTCCAGAAGGACAACCATCTCTGATGCACTCCACCAATCAGGCCTTTATGGTAGTGGCCAGACGGACGCCACTCCTCAGTAAAAGGCACATGACAGCCGACTTTGAGTTTGCCAAAAGGCACCTAAAGGAGTCTCAGTCCATGAAAAACAAGATTCTAGGGTCTGATGAAACCAAGAATGAACTCTTTGGCCTGAATGCCAAGTGTCACGTCTGGAGGCAACCTGGCACCATCCCTACGGTGAAGCATGGTGGTGGTGGCAGCATCATGCTGTGGGGATGTTTTTCAGCAGCAGGGACTGGGAGACTAGTCAGGATCAAGGGAAAGATGAACAGAGCAAAGTACAGAGAGATCCTTGATGAAAACCTGCTCCAGAGCACTCAGGACCTCAGACTGGGGCGAAGGTTCACCTTCCAACAGGACAACGACCCTAAGCACACAGCCAAGACAACTCAGTAGTGACTTCGGGACAACTTTCTGAATGTCCGTGAGTGGCCCAGCCAGAGCCCGGACTTGGGTGCCCTAAAAAGTCTCATCCCTGATTGGACTAAAACTAATAAACCTATAACAAAGTGCCTAGGTAGATTGGAGCCATCATTGTACATGCACAGCTCACCATGATAACCATCCTATTTCTGAGTGCTTTGTTATGTCATGATCCAATCAATGTCAGCCATCTTACCTGATAAGAGCAGACCAGGGCCAGGAGCCCTAGGAAGAGGCAGTTGCAGAACATGGTGTTGAACACAGAGCAACAGAAGTAGTCTTTAATCTGGACTCCCATGTGTCTTAGAGAACGCTGCTGTTGTGGCTGTCGGGGTCGTCTGGGCCGACCCTTCTCTTCCTCTTCCTCCTCTTCTCCCTCCTCTTGAACATCACCATACTGATCCATCTCTATGTCAGCTTCACCAAAATCTATCTGCACTTCAGGCATATCAAAATCAAATCCTTCCATGATTGTCAAAATGGCATTAACGTTGAGCTGAACTAAAGGTTTCACCAGTTATCTCTCCAATTCCCTCTCCCTCTCATACACTGTATACCATGTATCTCATACACTTGATGCTTAATGTCTGTAACATGCGGTGTGAACCAGTTACACCTTCCTAAGTAGAGACTGTTTATCCATCCTTCAACCACAGCACCCTACTCTCATTTAAGGTTTAATGTTCCAAATCTCTGTGGTGAATGGCACATTGAGCTAACTAACTATTTGACTTAGAACATGACACCATGAGTTCTATGGTAGTGCTGCTGTGGGGTAGGTGGTGGTTTCGACCTTTCGATCTCCTGACATAATAGATAGCTACTTTATTAATACTAAGGTCTATATCCGCCATGATCACTGTAGAATAGGTTGTATCTGATTTCGATCACTCAGAGTTTCCTACTGTAAGCATAGTAGAGTTAGTCATGTATGTATGCATGGAAAGCTGTGCAGCATATACATATTTTACGGATCCTAGGTTGATGTCTCAATATTGACTCCTGTTTACTCTGTCAATGAAAGACGGACAATATGCAAATAATACCCTCTGCTATAAACTGTATTTATCAATGACCAGCTCTGAGGGGCAGCCACACACAGACACACACAGACACAACCTTCATCACTGCAACCACCCTGTCTGTTAGTAACCAGACAGACACTGTCTGCCATTCAACAGAGAAACATGTTTCTTACGTCTCTCCTCCTCCTGGCCTTCCTGCCATGTAAGTAGGGTCATTTTCATCTCTTCAAATACAGATTACAAAACAAGATGGGAGAGAATATCTAGTAAATAAGGTTGTTTTTGCCCATGTGTTTGTAGTGTTAATTTTCATATAAAGATGTAGATAGCTGGAAAAAGTAATTTATTATCTTTCGTCAGGTTAAGTTTCCAGTCTCTCTCTTCTCCCTGCTCTAATTCAGAAATACACAGCATTAGTTTGACCTCCTTCCCTGCTCAACTCAAAGCTCCTGGAGAGTCAGTGAAACTATCTTGCCAAGTCTCTGGCTATGCCCTGACAGACTATGGTACAGGTTGGATACGACAGCAGCCAGGGAAAACACTGGAATGGATTGGGATCATCTGGGCCAGTGGATCCATCAACTCTGGGGCCTCTTTTTAAGAGCAGATTCACTATCTCCAGAGACAGTAGTAATGTACTGTACTTAGACATCACCAGTCTGCAGGCTGAAAACACAGCTGTTTATTATTGTGCTTGCTACCCACAGTGATACAAACCAGCACCAGAGCTGTGCAGAAACTCACCCACCCCATAAACGGTTGGAATTATATGTACCCACCAGGAGTGGGCAATCTTAGCCTTTACATGAAATAAATCCTACTATGATCTGATGACTGTATGAACTAGATGTAATATCAGTCACTAGTCATAACATAGGACTACTGTAGTAGAATAACAGATATAGGTATAACGCAATACACTCAATATTAAACATGTATTAAAAAACAAATAAATGTTGCGGGATTGATTGAGGTTATGGTTGGTCTTTGGTCTTACTTTGACAACATGATGACAAGCTTGTACCAATATGACTCTACTGTCATGAGTAATAATTAGTACATTCATTCTCAAACTGTCCTGACAACTCTTCCTCAGGGTTTGTGTTGTAAATGGGAAATGTATTCTCCATCAATCTACCTGATAAAATAGATATACCATAAATATGAACACAAACAGCAGTTTTTATCATAGCAGCACATATCATTATGGCCTACTAGGTGAATTATGGGTAGTTTTCAAAGCCTCTTGTGATTGGTCCTCCCAGTGAGGAGGAGCTCATGCAAAACTCTCCAGTCCTCCATCTTTATTAATGTCTCTGTTGAAGGCTGTTTCTGCTGAGGACTATTTCAACTACCTTTAGAGAACTAAACAGATCACCATGTTTCCTACCACAGGAATACTCTTACTGACAGTCTATCTAACAGGTGAGGATATAATAAGTTTATTATGCTGTTTATCAAATAAACACATTGACATCAGGTTTTAGTTTCAACTTTGAAAATATCTATACTCTCTATTTCCACAGGTGTTCATGGTCAGACACTGACTGAGTCTGCACCAGTGCTTAAAAAGCCTGGAGAATCCCACACACTGACTTGTACAGCCTCTGGGTTCACATTCAGTAGCTATAGGATGGGTTGGATCAGACAGGCTCCTGGGAAAGGACTTGACTTTGTTGCTAGCATCTATAGTAACAGTCCATATTACTCCCCGTCAGTGCAGGGTAGATTCACCCTCTCCAAAGATGACTCCATTAGTAAGCTGTTCCTACACATGAACAGTCTGAAGAGCGGGGACACAGCAGTGTATTACTGTGCCCGGCACACACAGTGAGAGAGAGTGGTGGGAGAGCTGCACAAAAAACCACTTCCTCATTCAGCACAGACAACCAAATGTGTTCTTTCCGATTAATTGTTTAACAGCACAAGATCTGCCATACTTAAAACGCATACATACATACATACATACATACAGTATATGATTTATAATAGTAATGATTAGGTGGTGCTTATATTTGTCCTACTGTATTGGAAATGTGTTTTTGTCAAATCCCACTCCCCTTGAAACACCCTCAGAGAGTGTGAATTACCAATAATAAGCACCCATGTCATTTAAAATAATGTTTAACCATTCTAAGGAGGGGTTGATGACTCTGAGGTCATGTGATAGGTCAATCTCCTGCCCATTATGATGAATCATTGACTGAACCCTGACCTCAGAGTCATCAACCCCTCCCCCATGACATCATGATGTACAGTGGGGAAAAAAAGTATTTAGTCAGCCACCAATTGTGCAAGTTCTCCCACTTAAAAAGATGAGAGAGGCCTGTAATTTTCATCATAGGTACACGCAGTGGCGGCTCCTGAAAAAATTCTCCCAGGGGGGCAATTTTTCTGATGATTTAGGTGACCTACACACATTTTTAAAAAGATATGTCCAGCAAACAACATGAAGACAGGGGCAGCATATAAGTCAATACCAGAAGCATTTATTGACTGATCTCAAAAGTGTTGGCTTACAAAATCAAAATAAGTTATCACAGTAAAAATAATCAAGGGTGTTCTTTCACATTCCTCAACACTGCATAAACAATATGCATTTCCATAAACAAATGAAATATCAGCTGAAAATACAGCATCTTGGTATTTGTTCAGATTGCAAGATCAACAAGAGCTTTTATCACATTTTTTGCCTCATGGTTGAATTGGAAATATGTGCACCTGAGCATAATTCACAACAAGCAAGCAGGAGCTTTTGATAGAGGCTACTGAAAACATTGATGCAAGTTATTGGTAATAAGACATTTTTATAGACTTCCATATTCTGCCCTCTTGTATAGATTTGTGAAAATGAACAGTGATAGACATTTTGCCTGAAAACAGAATTTGAAAGTAATTTCTAGAAAAGGTAAACACAGCTATCTGTATGGCTTTGTAAAAATGAACAACCATATTCTGGCCAATTGTATAGATTTGTAAATATGAACAACCATATTCTGGCCACTTGTATAGATTTGTAAAAATGAACATGAACAGATTTTTTTTTTAAAAACTTTAAAAAAAATGAAAAATAACTATTTTAAACAACATCAACTGTGAACTGATTTGGGCGTGTGTGTGTTAAAGAGACAGACAGGGAGGGACAAAGAGAGAGAGAGGCTACATTACTTGTACTGAAACTGTTCTCTTCTCTGTTTCAATACAGCAAAGCGTTCAATGACTTTCTCATTGGAAATCAGGCATGCTGAGGACTAGTTCCCTCTCCATGGAAAGCATGGCCAGTGCATTCAGACGTTCCTGGCCCATTGAATTTCGCAGGAATGTCTTAACTCGTGTCAAAGTTGAGAAACATCTCTCAGCTTCAGCTGTTGTCATGGGAGTAGTTATGAGGATGTTCAACAGAGTCACAGTCTCAGAGAACGTCTCCTGGAGGTTGTAGCTCGTGTGATCCAGGATGGTGTTGCAGACCTCTTCAGACAGCCTCTGCTTCTCCTCTTCTCTCAAAGCTGTTCTGGGTCTTTTGGCTCCTGTTGCTTCTTGCAGCTGCTGTTGAGAGGAGTCCCTGAAGGCAAACAGACCAATGTGTTTGTTGGCTTTGTACAGTATTGTTGTCTATGTGATGCACAGGTATATGCAATGTATCCATGTATAGTACAAATACTTCAGTTCCACTTAAAATGGGCAGGGATGCATAAAGTCTTTAGTGTTTAAGTTAGCCTTTGTGTCTCACATAGCCTGGATGTTCAGCACAGTATACAGTGGTGCTCATAAGCTTATGATCCCATGCTAAAGTTGACTAAAAAGAGGAATAAAAAATAAAAGAAAATTGGTGTCCTTAAAGGTTGGATTTTCCAACTTTTTTAATTAAGTCATTAAGATCAATTTCCAAAAGATGATTTTTTTATTTTTTTATTCCTCTTTTTAGTCAACTTTAGAATGTGTTCATACACTTATGAGCACCACTGTACAGCTACACATAGTATATAAAATAAGCTAGATTACACCACTGGTCATATATAATGAGAATAATGTAATTTCAAACACAAATGCAGTCTCCTTTCATGCATACATTTTCAAATAAAGCTCTGCTTTGAGAAAGATCGAATGATATTGTTTAATCTTACCTTATGGCCTGCACACTGCTTGTGAAGCTGTCGAGGGCACGTTTGATAAAGACAGCATCGATGTCCTTCTTCTGTAGCTTCTGGTACAGAATGTCGACGTGGGGCATGATTTTGTGAAAAAGCCGCAGGAAAAAAATAAAATCTTCATCATGTAGCATCCTCACGTAGCCAGATGCCTCTCTCACGGTGGGCTGGTCAAATGAACCCAATGAACCCGTCCGAATGGCTTCAAAACATTCTATGAGGTCGTCTCGATTCTCGTAGACAGTGTTCACGACTCTGCTTAGTAGAAACCTGTTGAATTATTAAATTTGGTCTGGGAGGTCCTAATTGTTTCGTTGCCAATTTATCTTGATTTGTTCGCCGACAAAAAGGAACTTCTTTCAAAGAGACAATCGAGTTGCACTGAAGGCTAGCCATTTTGACAGTAGTAGTGAATTGATTGACGCTGCTACCCGCTCTTTTCTTAGTTACGTTCATGGTTATGTTACGTATGACGAAAGCGCGTAAGTGCAAGCCCTCAGAAACCCATAGAGATTGTATTGAAAGCTCTGATATTTGAAAAAAAATTGATTTTACATTAGAGGCTATGAGAGACTTCTGGGCGATTTTCAACCTGACTGAAATCGCCCCAAAACGGGCGGGACATTTGAAGCACGACTTTAGCCTGATTGGACATTTAGTGGCAGATCAGACGTCTAGATTAGAACACTGATAACTACTGTTGCCGTGATATAATTGATTAGAAAAAAATCCCTTCCTTTTCCCGTTTGGCAGTGCGTCGCCCTATCGCCCTAATGAACACACCGCCCCTGGGTACACGTCAACTATGACAGACAAAATGAGAAAAAAAATCCAGAAAATCACATTGTAGGATTTTTAATGAATTTATTGGCATATGATGGTGGAAAATAAGTATTTGGTCAATAACAAAAGTTTCTCAATACTTTGTTATATACCCTTTGTTGGCAATGACACAGGTCAAACGTTTTCTGTAAGTCTTCACAAGGTTTTCACACACTGTTGCTGGTATTTTGGCCCATTCCTCCATGCAGATCTCCTCTAGAGCAGTGATGTTTTGGGGCTGTCGCTGGGCAACACAGACTTTCAACTCCTCCAAAGATTTTCTATGGGGTTGAGATCTGGAGACTGGCTAGGCCACTCCAGGACCGTGAAATGCTTCTTACGAAGCCACTCCTTCGTTGCCCGGGCGGTGTGTTTGGGATCATTGTCATGCTGAAAGACCCAGCCACGTTTCATCTTCAATGCCCTTGCTGATGGAAGGAGGGTTTCACTCAAAATCTCACGATACATGGCCCCATTCATTCTTTCCTTTACACGGATCAGTCGTCCTGGTCCCTTTGCAGAAAAACAGCCCCAAAGCATGATGTTTCCAACCCCATGCTTCACAGTAGGTATGGTGTTCTTTGGATGCAACTCAGCATTCTTTGTCCTCCAAACATGACGAGTTGAGTTTTTACCAAAAAGTTATATTTTGGTTTCATCTGACCATATGACATTCTCCCAATCCTCTTCTGGATCATCCAAATGCACTTCAGACGGGCCTGGACATGTACTGGCTTAAGCAGGGGGACACGTCTCGCACTGCAGGATTTGAGTCCCTGGCGGCGAAGTGTGTTACTGATGGTTGGCTTTGTTACTTTGGTCCCAGCTCTCTACAGGTCATTCACTAGGTCCCCCGTGTGGTTCTGGGATTTTTGCTCACCGTTCTTGTGATCATTTTGACCCCATGGGGTGAGATCTTGCGTGGAGCCCCAGATCGAGGGAGATTATCAGTGGTCTTGTATGTCTTCTATTTCCTAATAATTGCTCCCACAGTTGATTTCTTCAAACCAAGCTGCTTACCTATTGCAGATTCAGTTTTCCCAGCCCGGTGCAGGTCTACAATTTTGTTTTTGGTGTCCTTTGACAGCTCTTTGGTCTTGGCCATTGTGAAGTTTGGAGTGTGACTGTTTGAGGTTGTGGACAGGTGTATTTTATACTGATAACAAGTTCAAACAGGTGCCATTAATACAGGTAACGAGTGGAGGACAGAGGAGCCTCTTAAAGAAGAAGTTACAGGTCTGTGAGAGCCAGAAATCTTGCTTGTTTGTAGGTGACCAAATACATATTTTCCACCATAATTTGCAAATAAATTCATTAAAAATCCTACAATGGGATTTTCTGGATTTTTTTTTTGTCTGTCATAGTTGACGTGTACCTATGATGACAATTACAGGCCTCTCTCATCTTTTTAAGTGGGAGAACTTGCACAATTGATGGCTGACTAAATACTTTTTTTCCCCACTGTAAATCCAGATCCCTCAGAGTTCATATATACTTATGTTCTGCTGCTGACTTGATGTCTTGTTGTCTTGTGTGGAGCAGCTGAGTTCATTTATCCACCCTCAGTATGACAGGAAAAACTCTACCTTCTGCTGCTCTCTCTCTGTCTGCCCTGTGAGTTTTGCTTGCTTTTACTTCTTATCAACTGTCCTTACAATAACAGTTTCCCATTGTAATCTCTAGCTCCATTGCACCTTCATGTTTTCCCTCAATATTCCACCCTCTCGCCTTTCTCATCTCCCTCTGTTTCCTCTCTCTCTTTCTCTCCTTCAGGTTTAAATAGTCAGACTATGGTGTCCATTCCCTCCAGTCCACTCCAGAACAAGCCTGGAGAAACTCTCCAACCACTCTTGCAGAGGAACTGGGCATACTTTACAACATATGGTACGAACTGGATTCACCAACCTACAGGGAAGCCACTGGAATGGATGGGCTGGATCAACACCAATACTGGAGGAGCAGGCTAGTGCCAAAACCCTGAGGGACAGATTGAACTGACCAAAGACAGCTCAGTGAGCATGACACATGTGAAACTGTCTGGTCTGAAGGCAGAGGACTCTGCTGTGTATTACTGGGCATGCTGGGTACAGTGATTTTAATGTGTGGTGGAGCTGTATCAAAACCCCTCAGACTTAGTGTTATGATGAGTTTCTGGTAGTGAGAAGTTCAGGATGCAAGAGAGTATGTTACACAGATGGAGATTTGATTCAGTTATTATTTAATGGTTACAATATTGGATTCAATGACAGGGGGTACGGACATAGCCTTCTGTCATCTGAATTACTTCCATACAAAATCTCTCAGTTTATATAATGCCCGTCCAATCTACTTCTGTCCCACACAGTTGCTAACCATCATTGAGTGTCACTCATCCACCACCATATCATCCACCTACTTGGTATCGTGTGGCACCCTAGCCAGGCCATTCCATCACACACACCCTCCTAAGATTAGCAACAGTGGCCCCCAATCTATCTTGGCACACTGACCTTCTGTTTCCAACCCGTGAGCACCAATATCACATGGCTTGTCCTTGTCCTCTGTCCCACATACAGCTTATGCGTTCTACATACATTAATGAATCTTGTATCACAAATCATCATAACACATAGATAGAGACAGGGTGTGGAGCATATACACACTGTTGTACTCCCCTGACACACTTCACTAACCCTCCTCTGCAAACATCTGGGGTAAACAACTGTATGCTTTAATAGGAGATGTCCTTACCTCAGAAACACTGTTTATGCTTCATGAATAGGGCCTTGAGTTTTTCTTGATATTCTTTTGAGAAAGGTTAGAAAAAGACGACAATAAACATGCACAGGTCATGTGTAGGAGTCATCTTTTACAATGACCAGGATTTTATTAACACACCTGATCAAATACACCTAAATAAAATCAGCTGACTATAAGGACAGAGATGCCTTTTCCTATACGCAGACTATTCGGCCGCTAGGGGCCACAGACCAGTTTTTAGTAAATGTGTTAGGGCATGTTACTTGTTATGTCAGTCACTCAATAAGCCCATGTCAGATAGCAGTTTTTATTGCTAGGTAAGGTAATCTAACCAGCTATCATAACCAAATCACTGACCGTGTAGCAGGGCATGCGCTCAGGGTCCCTGATCCCTCAAGGGGCCCCCATTCATTTTGTTAGTCACTATCATACAGATATCATATAAACATGTCATAAGTCATGGCAAAATGTGAAGGTTTAAGGAAAATGTGCTTTAAAACTGTAACACTTTCTCTTCAACCCATGGCAAAATGTGTAGAATTGCAGGGGTGGGGGGGGACCACCATATCTGGCTTAGGGTCCCCAAAAGGCTAGAGGTGACACTGCATAAGGGCCTTGACTGTGATGCAGATCTGGTTGTGTAAGGCTAGTGCAAAAGCCTGCACACCCAGCATATTACATATTGAACTTGTTCACAACGCTTAAACAACAACCTCTGAATTGTAAAAATGCATTTTAATTTAATAACAAAGCAACATTTGACAACATACACAAAGTGGGTCATTCTTGTTTTTATATAGGTAATCGAGGAGAGGTGGTGAGGAGAAGGAACGTGGACGAAAATGTGCTTGTATGAAATGACTCTCTCCACTCGCGCTTCAGGCAAATTACTTTTACAGGGGTGGTATCCCAAAATAAATGTGTAAAGTGATAAAATTAATTTAGCTAGTTGTGCATGATATTTTATAGATAAAGGGAGAAGTAGCATATCATTTTTAAATGTTTGCATGCATTTCTCCTTCTAGAAAACAACTGCTTCAAAGGGGGTGTGGCAGACATCAAAACTCTTCCGTGAACTCTCTCCCAGATACCGGGGAATCGAACACCTTCCTTACCTCCGCCACGAAATCTTCCAGACTAAGGCAAACGGCGGATTGTTGATCTCACGCCGCTGCAGCCCAAGCGAGCGCCCTTCCAGACATCAGCGTTATAAGATACGCTATCTTTGACCGAGCCGAAGGAAACGATAAGGGCTGTAGCTCAAAGATGAGGGAGCACTGGGAGAGAAACACCCTGCAGGTTCCAGGATCTCCAGCGTAGCGCTCAGAGGAAGTAAGCAGGGGTTCTCGGGAAGCCGGGGTAGGCTGGGGAGAAGCATCGCTAGTAGCGAGATTACTGAGCGTCCGGGACGTTTCGTTGTGGCTTGCTCCAGTAATGAGTTGAACATATGGTCATGGCGTTCCTCCAAGGTATGGAGTCCCTCCATAAAGTTCTGAAGTAGCTCCTTGTGTCATCCAGTGGTGGCTCCTTGCAGGGAGACAGTGTTGTGGAGCTGGTCTGAGTCTGCTGGGTTGTCATGGCTAGTTCGTCCTATCACGACTCAGGATATGACCCAGATGCAGACACAGGAGGCGGATGGTTCGGTTCTCAGAATATTTATTATAACCAAGGAGCAGGCAAAAGGGCAATTTGAGGGCAGGCAGAGGTTTGTAGTCCAAGGCAGTCAAAAAGGGACAGAACGGCAGGCAGGCTCAGGGTCAGGGTCAGGGTCAGGGCAGGCAGAAAGGTCGGAACCGGGAAGACTAGAAAACAAGCACTAGAGAAACCGAAAAACAAGCTTGTAAGACCTGACAAACTGGCAACAGACAAACAGAAAACACAGGTATAAATACACAGGGGATAATGGGGAAAAATAGGAGACACCTGGTGAAACAGATCAGGGTGTGACAGTTATAAATAAAAAATATATGTAACTTAATATAAAAAACTGGGGATCATTGACACTCTGAGTTATGATACAAAAAATGTTAGCAGAGTGTAAAGTTAATTGTATCACAGTCCCGCTTAACATTATCCTCCAGTATAAGTCTGGCTTTTACATGGACAATACATTATGTTAGAAGCTTTGGTTTTTCCATTTATATTTTGAGGTTGGACGTTAGCACATGAGGCGCACTGATTGGTGTCACCTTGTTAGTCAGTATGTGTTACACATGTGCTGGCTTGTCCATCTGGTTAGTCTGAAGGTGTTTCACCTGTGCTGGCCCAGGTGATATTTAAGAGTGGCTGGCCCAGTGCGCCAGTCGTCTTGAGGAGATGTGGAGAGTTAACACCTTTAGGTGGCGCTTCCTTTAGGGTTTTTCGTTTAGCTCCACTTTATGTTTTGCTTCCTGTCTTTAACTTTGGTTTGGTTTTTCTTTTGTTTGCCTCTTCTTGGGCAAATTAAGTGTCTTTTAGGTCCCAGTTGTTCTTGCTAGTCAACTTTCAGTGGAGACCCCCATGAGTGTCTTTCAGAACCCCTCCTAAAACCCACCTCTTTCATTTTGGTTGTTGTCAGTGACTCTTTGTTAGTTCCCCCTTCTGTTTGAGCAATTATTTTTGGTTTCCTGCTAAGGAACGTAACAATTATAATATTTATAGCTTGTACAGTTATTAAATATATTTTTTTACCACTGATACTCCCATTAATTTCATATATGAGTCAGCTACCTATGCAAATGTCACCTAGCCCCTCTTCCTTTCTCTCCCTCTACCTCCTCCTATATAAAACCTCTCTGTATCTGAGTTCTAGTACGTCCCTCTGAGTCCTGAGAGTAGAGAAGAACAGCTCCCACCAGTTCAGCATCAACACAAACCATGTTCCCTGCATCTCTGCTGCTGCTACTGACAGCTGCCTCCTGTGAGTTCCTGACTGTAGTCTGGTCAGTATAACTTGTGTTGCTGTGATACTGATGTGATTAATCTGACCTGTCATTCTTCTCCCTACTCAGGTGTCCACTGTCAGGTCGTACTCACACAGGCTGAACAGACAGTCCAGGGGACCCCCGCAGGATCCCTTAAACTCTCATGTGTCTGCAGTGGATTCACTCTGAATGACTGTACTATTGACAGTAGCAAGAGCAATGCCCCGGGAGTACAGGGCTGATTCACTGCATCGAAGGACAGCAGTGTATTACTGTGTTAGAGACTCACTATGGTTAACTAATGAGAATAGCCATAGTAAAACCATCTGGTAGAGTAATGATGTACTCAGTCAAGCACAGGTACACACACACACACACACACACACACACACACACACACACACACACACACACACACACACACACACACACACACACACACACACGCGTACATGTACACACGCACGCACACACACACAAACATATATCAGTGGACCATAGACAAGGACATGAGACCCAAAATAAACTTGCGTAGAGCAAAGTGATGATGCTGTATGTGGCTGCTATGAAAGTGAACTGTGTGTGCGGGTGATCAGGGGGTGTATCCATTCTGCTGATTTTTTTTGCAGAACGGTTTCTAAACGGAAGCAAATGGAATGAAACGGGAGGGACCTAGATGAAATTGTCCAATAGAAACTCTTGCTTTAGTTGCAAAATGTTCCATTGGGTCTAGTCATTGCACCGCAGATCATCTAGATGCAGGCAAGAGTGTGCAAGGCGGTATTGAATGCACCTTGATTACTTAAATTTGTCTCTAGATCTGTGTACCTACATTATAGATCCAGTACAACTAATCCTGTGTTATAATGCAACAATATTGGCAAATATGTACTGTATGGCTTATTGTAACACAGTCTTGCAAAATTAGTCACGGTATCAGTCCGGCTCTTTACATTGACAATACACTAGAGTATTTCAAGCTTGCACAGTTATTAAATAAAACATTTTCACACTGATATTCCCATTCATGTTATATATCCGTCAAATACCTATGCAAATTTCCCCTATTCCCCCATCTTCCTTTCTCTCCCTCTACCTCCTATATAAAACCTCTCTGTATCTGAGAGTCCTAGCACATCCCTCTGAGTCCTGGAGAGTAGAGAAGAGCAGCTCCCATCAGTTCAGCTTCAACACAAACCATGTTCCCTGCATCTCTCTGCTGCTGGCAGCTGTCTCCTGTGAGTCTGGGTTTGGGGGGAAAACACAACAAACTTTTTTTGTTATTGTGAGATGTTATTAATATTGTTCATTACTGTTTTTCACAGGTGTGATCAGCCTTGATCTCACTCAGCCAGCCTCTATGACTGTCCAGCCAGCTCAACCAATGACCATCTCTTGTAAGCCATCATACTTAGTTACTGGCACTTGGACAGCTTGGATTCAACAGTCTGCAGGGGAAACACTGGAGTGGATTTGAATGAAATATACTGGAGGCACACACCACAAAGTCTCCCCTGAAGAACAAGTTCATTAGATAACATATGACAAGCATGCAATGTTTAAGCAATAAAGCACGAGGGGGTGTGGTATATGGCCAATATACCATGGCTAAGGGCTGTATGCACGACGCAATGCGGAGTACAAACTGGTTACCAACGTAATTAGGACAGTGCAAAAATGTATGTTTTGTCTAGCCGTGGTATAAGGTCTCATATACCACGGCTTTCAGCCAATCAGCATTCAGGCATCAAACCACCCAGTTTATAAAAAACAATAAAACATGACACAAACCTCCACTTCATTATTTTATAACCTCAGAAACTGTCACAGTGGAAAACAGTTTAATAAAGGTGATTGTCAACTTACACATAACTCCTGTCATCAAAGTTTACGAAATACACTTATCCACAAGAAAGGTATATAGTTAATAAATGATTATTTTCTGAATACATGTCTCATACTGCTGTTTCAGTGCCTCCCTGTCAGGTCTCCCTATATACCCCTCTCTTCCTCCATCTCTACGTCAACGCAAACCCACCTCTGGTTCTTTCCTTCTTAAACAGTGTCTGTCTATCCTTAGAGGCCCTCAGAGTCCTAGAGAGTAGAGAAGACCAGTTCCCGCCAGTTCAGCTTCAACGTAAAACATGTTCCCTGCATCTCTGCTGCCGCTGGCAGCTGCCTCCAGTGAGTTTTTCGGGATTTTTAAAAGTTTATGGACTATGAATTTTTCTAAACGTTCTGGTGAATAAATTGACACAATAGGTTTTAGATTCTGTTTTGACAAAATCTGTGATTTCTTTCAACAGGTGTTCATGGTCAGACACTGACTGAGTCTGGACTAGTGGTTAAAAAGCATGGAGAATCCCACAAACTGACCTGTACAGTCTCTGGGTTCACATTCAGTAGCTATGGAATGAGCTGGATCAGACAAACTAAAGGGAAAGGACTGGAGTGGATTGCTTATAGTTATAGTACTACTACATACTACTCCGAGTCAGTCCAGGGTAGATTCACCATCTCCAGAGATGACTCCAGCAGTAAGCTGTACCTACAGATGAACAGCCTGGACAAAAATTCACTGAAAAACAAGTTCAGCATCACCAGATACACTTCCAGCAACACGTTGTTTTAACTGTTCACAAGCAGGCACTGTAAGGAACCCATACTTATCACTGGTGACATACAGCATCATCTATTATTATCATCTATTTCCATGTTGGGGAAGCAATGGAGACTAGCCTGCTAGTACTTACACTCATGTGTTGTGATGAAAACATATTGGCAAAAGGTTTTTCTGTATAATGGAGTATTACAATCTGGGATTCCCTTCCATACCTTCCTCATTTCCTGATGCAAATTGCACTATGCTCAGCTCCTCCCCTCTCTAGCTCTCCATTATATAAATAGTCTCTCGATGTACTATAGTGTTAGACCAAATACGCCCTAATTCTACAAGGGAAGAACTTCCAGACTGAAGACATAGCTGTGTATTATTGTGCTCGTCTCCCACAGTGACACAAACCAGCAGCGGACCTGTACTAAAACCAATTCTCTGGGGACACACTGTATGGAACATGGAAGCTCAAGACCCGGAGGATGTGACCTGCAGTTTCAATTTCACGCTCTAGAGGGCAGGCTAAATGAAGGATTTGCCCTGTATTGAAAAGCATCCCACACATTTTTCAAGGGTTGATTCAGAGGACATGGTTTTCCCTCTGGTACACTTCAGTAACAGATGGTACTGAAAATGTATCTACTCCAATAACTAACTAATCAATAGTTTTTCATTGCATATCTTCCACATGTCTGTGTTGTAAATGAGAGCGTGTCCCAGTAAAATAAAGATTAAGACATACAAACTAAATATTTTTCATAACAGAGCATCTCAATATTTTCCTGGCTACCTATCCACATCGCTCTGGCCAAACACCACACCTACTAATGTTTATTCTCCAAGAAGAATCTGGATTTGCTCTCCTCCCCGATGCCTTCTCGAATGTAAACACGTTCAAACCGTTCTGATTGGTTCCAGAAACTGATGGGTTGGGCCAGAGCCGGCCTACATGATGACGTTATCAACTTTGATACTCTGATTGGTTCGATTTGTTTGAAATGATCCAATAGCTGATCAATTAGTTTTGTACAACACCCCTCATTTTGACGTCACACAAACAACTTTTAGGATGGCATATTCCAACGGAACTAATGTAGTGATCCATAGAGCAGCGTAATTAAATTCAGTCTGAGTCATCAGGCAATCAAAATATGGCCTAGCAGGTGAACTGTGAGCATTGATCAAAGCCTCTTGTGATTGGTCCTCCCAGTGAGGAGGAGCTCATGCAAAACTCTCCAGTCCTCCATCTTTATTAATGTCTCTGTTGAAGGCTGTTTCTGCTGAGGACTGTTTCAACTACCTTTAGAGAACTACACAGATCACCATGTTTCCTACCACAGGAATACTCTTACTGACAGTCTATCTAACAGGTGATGATTTGCAGCCTAATTATAAGCTTATCAAGGAAATAAATGGACACATTAGCTTTTAGCTTCAGCTTCAACACCCTCTTCAACATTCTTTGTATTTCAGCATGAGCTCAGGGTCAGACACTGACTGAGTCTGGATCAGTGGTTCAAAAACCTGGAGAATCTCACAAACTGACATCTTCTGGCTACACATTCAGTAGCAATGGAATCAGACAGGCTCCTGGGAAAGGACTGGAGTGGATTGCTTATAGTCATAGTACTACTGCTTACGACTCCGAGTCAGTCCAGGGTAGATTCACCATCTCCAGAAACGACTCCAGCAGTAAGCTGTACCTACAGATGAACAGCCTGAAGAGTGATAACACAGCAGTGTATTACTGTGCCCGGTACACACAGTGAGAGAGAGTGGTGGGAGAGCTGCACAAAAACCACTACCCCATTCAGCACAGACAACCTATTTTTTTATTTCCGATGAATGGTTTAACAGCACAAGCTCAGCCATACTTAAAACGCATACATACATACATACAGTATATGATTTATAATAGTAATGATTAGGTGGTGCTTATATTTGTCCTACTGTATTGGAAATGTGTTTTTGTCATATCCCACTCCCCTTGAAACACCCTCAGAGAGTGGGGACACGGCCAGGATTCCCAATAATAATCACCCATGTCCTTTGAGTCCCATAAAGAATGTTTAACCATTCTAAGGAGTTGCTACATATCTCCCATATCTCCTATAAGTGTAGTGTCAAAAACTGACACATTATCACATAATTTCCCCCCATTTTGCACTGATATTCTCAGTCCTTTTACACCTGACTGTCTTCATGTCACACCCTGGCTCTGGGGACTCTATATGTTGAGCCAGGGTGTGTATATTCTATGTGTTTGTGTTCTATGTTAATATTCTAGTTGTTCTGTTTCTATGTTGCCCAGAGTGGTTCCCAATCAGAGGCAACGAGTGTCAGCTGTTGCTGGTTGTCTCTGATTGGGAACCATATTTAAACAGTCTGTTTTCCCTCAGTGTTTGTGGGATCTTGTTCCAGTTGGTTTTGTGTTTGTACCGTGGACTTCACGTATCGTTTGTTGTTTTGTTTATTGTGTGTGCACTTAATTAAATAAGATGTACAAATCTCACGCTGCGCCTTGGTCTACTCACTCTAACGATAGTGGCAGAAGATCCCACCATACCAGGACCAAGCAGCGTGTCCAGGAGCAGGCAGCCTGGACATGGGAGGAGATATTGGACGGAAAGGGTCCTGGACTTGGAAGGGAGATACAGGCCGGGATGGATCGGCGTCCGTGGGAAGAAGAGACGGTGGAGGCGCGCCGTAGAGAGGAGCAGCGGCGCCAAACGGGTCTACGTCGGACAGGCGAGAGGCAACCCCACTTCATTACGCAAATGTAATCTTACCTCTCTCTCTCTCTCTCTCACTGTCCCTCTCCCTTATGTAAACAAGCTCTATATGTCTGTCCTAGTACGTCCCTCTGAGTCCTGGAGAGTAGAGAAGAGCAGCTCCCACCAGTACAGCTTCAACACAAACCATGTTCACTGCATTGTTGCTGCAGCTCCCTCCTGTGAGTCTCTCTGGATTTGGGGGAAAGATAGCACAATAAGCGATGGCTTTGGTTTTGTTAAAACTTTAATATGATTTTATTTGTAGTGAGTTATATTTTAAATGCTTTGTCCACAGGTGTTTACTGTGAAGAACTCACTCAGCAAGCCTCTATGACTGTCCAGCCAGGTCACCCACTGATCATCTCCTGTAAGGTCTCATAATTTGTAGGACTCTATTACACATCTTGGATTCGACAGCCTGCAGGGAAAGCACTGGAGCGGATTGGAAGCATATATACTAGAGTCACATCCTACAAGAATTTGCTGAAAAACAATTTCAGCCTCACTTTAGACTCCTCTAACAACATAGTGACTTTAATGTCATTTTTAAGGGGTAAAATGTACAAGCAGCCAAATGGGATAGTCACAGATTCTCACCAAATTGACAGAATATATCAATATAAACTGACTATTTAATCATACATACTTAGAGTATGGAATTAACATATTTATAGTTACTTTTGTCATAATTATTATGCTTTCAATCACAGAAACACCATATGTTCCATCATTTTGGTCAAACTGTATGAGAAGTAACTATTAATGCATCCATTCCATAGCTAAGGGTTTATGTTTGATAATCCATTCCTTTCCACACAGGCCCTGCTCTCCTTTTATCAGTTGTGTCTGTTTCTCTCACACACCCCACCTCTCTCTCTTCCTCTCTGTGCCCCTCACAGCTGTGTGGCACCACGCTTGGTGAACTCCAATCTGTCACCTGGGTGTTTCAGGGTCCCAGTTTAGCCTCTGTGATGATTCAGATAGATAGTTAAAGCAGATAAGTAACCCAGGGACTGCAGGGATGGTCCCTACACACTTTCATGATCTAATTCTCACTACCCTGTTTCAGCTGAGGAGAAACTGCCTAAAAAGCTTTTTTGCATAAGCCAGCTGGTGGCTGGTAACCATGCAATGTTTCAACCACATGAACACGATTAGCATTTGGTTTGATTAAATGGTGAGGTTGATCAAAAGAATCAGACAATTTAATCACGGTTTCATTTATTTCATAGACCATGTTAACAGTTGTATTAATTATATTATTACATATTTTCAGCCATTCACTGCTACTCATCACACACAATTTTATTGACACACCATATTCATGGTTTGTGTTTGTAATAAATATAACACACTTTTCAAGATTTGCATTAAACAATGAGTCCTTAACTAAAATAACAAATTGCTCTATGTGGTTTCTCGTAGCTGTCCAGGGCACCTCCCCTAAATACTTTATGTATGTATTGATTATAATTATATATAGGGAATATAGTTTAAGAATGGTTTTTATGAGGCGTGTCTATCAAAATGAGTGTTGGGCGCAGTAGTTCAAAGCTACCCAAGCATGACTTCTACCCCAGGATGCACCTGTACTCTGATAAATCAATTTCCCTGATACAGTATCTTGATTAACCCCAAAACATAACCAATATGTCATTGTAAAAATGCAGTAACACATTTAAAAACTAAATAGATGCACTATTGCTATCAAAGTCATTCCATAGGTTAGGGTTTAACAGAGCAAATGAAATGTGAACATACTTTCATATGATTGGTAAGCTATACAAAACTTTGCAGAGAGCCTATCCAATTGACAATCTCTTACAAAAGAAATATAAATGATTGGAACCAAGATTTTAAAATAACTGATATTGGCACAAGATGGAGGGTATGTTGAAATATAACTAACAAGATTACAGTTATCGCAAATGTATGCTTAATCCAATATAAACTAATGTATATAATTTAATATACAAGAGACAACATTCACAAATTCTACAGCACAAAGGCAGAGTCATATATGAAGTGTAAAACTAACAATTACTCAATAATTCAGACTTCTGGGAATTTTATAAAGTCCAAAAGTTATGGTCAGAGTTGGAAAGATGGCTGTCAGAAGTATTACACTGTAAATGTACTTTTAATGAGTCTGTCTGGTGGGTTGAAAAAAATAATACTTATACTTAAAAACTGGAAATCAACCAATCGTCCGGTCGTTCACGCAATGGAAAGGTCAAATGTATTACTATCTAAAATGGAAGGTGCCTGGGCAACGGAGAGATACAGAGTCGTGAAGTTGGAGGCCCTGTGGCAGAAAGTGATCCGGGAGCTGGAGATAGGGGTGAGGGCTAGTGGGTCTGGGGCAGGTGTGATGTAGTTGATGTTTGTATGATGTCGTTGTTTGTATGTGTATGTTTTCTATTGTTGATAAAATACATAATTAAATCTGGCCACATTTTGAGGTTACTGTAACTATACATTTCTTCTTATGTAATCATATAAAGCATGCATGTTCAAGATAGCATGCATAGGTCATCGCAGGTCTGTGGAGATCTTAACAATTGCTGTAATAACATTTTTACATTACATTTTAGTCATTTAGCAGACGCTCTTATCCAGAGCGACTTACAGGAGCAATTAGGGTTAAGTGTCTTGCTCAAGGGCACATTTACGTCATTTAGCAGACGCTCTTATCCAGAGCGACTACAAATTGGTGCATTCACCCTATAGCCAGTGGGATAACCACTTTACAATTATACTTTTTTTTTTTTTTTTTGGGGGGTAGAAGGATTACTTTATCCTATCCCAGGTGTTCCTTAAAGAGGTGGGGTTTCAAATGTCTCCGGAAGGTGGTGAGTGACTCCGCCTGTCCTGGCGTCGTGAGGGAACTTGTTCCACCATTGGGGTGCCAGAGCAGCGAACAGCTTTGACTGGGCTGAGCGGGAACTATGCTTCCCAGAGAGGAAGGGAGCCAGCAGGCCAGAGGTGGATGAACGCAATGCCCTCGCCTGGGTGTAGGGACTGATCAGAGCCTGAAGGTACGGAGGTGCCGTTCCCCTCACTGCTCCATAGGCAAGCACCATGGTCTTGTAACGGATGCGAGCTTCAACTGGAAGCCAGTGGAGTGTGCGGAGGAGGGGGGTGATGTGAGAGAACTTGGGAAGGTTGAACACCAGACGGGCTGCGGCATTCTGGATGAGTTGTAGGGGTTTAATGGCACAGGCAGGGAGCCCAGCCAACAGCGAGTTGCAGTAATCCAGACGGGAGATGACAAGTGCCTGGATTAGGACCTGTGCCGCTTCCTGTGTAAGGCAGGGTCGTGCTCTCCGAATGTTGTAGAGCATGAACCTGCAGGATCGGGTCACCGCCTTGATGTTGGCGGAGAACGACAGGGTGTTGTCCAGGGTCACGCCAAGGCTCTTCGCACTCTGGGAGGAGGACACAACGGAGTTGTCAACCGTGATGGCGAGATCATGGAACGGGCAGTCCTTCCCCGGGAGGAAGAGCAGCTCCGTCTTGCCAGGGTTCAGCTTGAGGTGGTGATCCGTCATCCATACTGATATGTCGGCCAGACATGCAGAGATGCGATTCGCCACCTGGTTATCAGAAGGGGGAAAGGAGAAGATTAGTTGTGTATCGTCAGCGTAGCAATGATAGGAGAGGCCATGTGAGGATATGACAGAGCCAAGTGACTTGGTGTATAGGGAGAAAAGGAGAGGGCCTAGAACTGAGCCCTGGGGGACACCAGTGGTGAGAGCACGTGGTGCGGAGACAGCTTCTCGCCACGCCACTTGGTAGGAGCGACCGGTCAGGTGGGACGCAATCCAGGAGTGAGCCGCGCCGGAGATGCCCAGCTCGGAGAGGGTGGAGAGGAGGATCTGATGGTTCACTGTATCAAAGGCAGCAGACAGGTCTAGAAGGACAAGAGCAGAGGAGAGAGAGTTAGCTTTAGCAGTGCGGAGAGCCTCCGTGACACAGAGAAGAGCAGTCTCAGTTGAATGACCAGTCCTGAAACCTGACTGGTTTGGATCAAGAAGGTCATTCTGAGAGAGATAGCAAGAGAGTTGGCTAAAGACGGCACGCTCAATAGTTTTGGAAAGAAAAGAAAGAAGGGATACTGGTCTGTAGTTGTTGACATCAGTGGGATCGAGTGTTGGTTTTTTGAGAAGGGGTGCAACTCTCGCTCTCTTGAAGACGGAAGGGACATGGCCAGCGGTCAAGGATGAGTTGATCAGCGGAGGTGAGGTAGGGGGAGAAGGTCACCGGAGATGGTCTGGAGAAGAGAGGAGGGGATGGGGTCAAGCGGGCAGGTTGTTGGGCGGCCTGCAGTCACTAGTCGCAAGATTTTATCTGGAGAGAGAGGGGAGAAAGAAGTCAAAGCATAGGGTAGGGCAGTGTGTGCAAAATCTTCAACAGCATTGTTCACTTGCACCATGCACTTTTAATGTAATCTCAACTGCCATCCAGGACATTTGATTCTGCTATTAGATGAAGCACAGAGATATCATATTCATCTGTTGTATAAATAAACATAATGTCTGACATTGTATTCCCATTTGAACTTTGCTGTGATTTTGAATGGTTGAAAGAGCAGTGATACTCATTTGGGTGACAACCAAACCAAAAATATGACATTGTTTTTCCATTGAAATTCGGTTGTGCTTTTAGATGGTTGAAAGAATAGTGATTACACATTGGAAATCCAACTAACTTTTGGCTGTCTTTTTGAGGAGGTCCATATAGGTTGTAATCTCATTGATCAACGTCTCAACCAAATATTACCCAATTATCCACGTTGAAACGACGTAGTGTGCCCAGTCGGTAGCCATCTAAGGCAAGTAGTTTGGTGACAGTTGCTGACCATGTGACGTTGAAACAATGGAAACACATTTTGTGAATAGTATATATTTTTTTGGTATCTTGTTTTATGTCTTTAATAAAAAATATAAACCTTTAAAAGGTATTTTCTGACTATTGAACAGATAGAGAGAGAGGATGACAGTGATAAAATATAGAGGTTATGTCAAAGGGCAGTAGGCCGGATTCGAGCCTATGCTGACAACATGTGACAAGATATCGCAATTTCTTTCAGACGCCACTTGTTTGAATGTTTGTGATATTGTTGTGATAAGTATCAAAATGCAATATGATTTAATATAAATTATTGAATGACTGTTCTTTATGTTCCTTGTTGTAAAATACACAACAAAACAATGACTTTACTGTTTAAACAATACAGAAAATGTTTTCTGATTAACAGTGATCACTGATGTCTGGCTTTGTCTTTAATTTAATGATTGGCTTGAAACCTCTTTTATATGCATGGGACATGCTACCACCCAACCATGGTTGTCATGCAAATTCAGTCTCCCAAGTCTGTGTAATCACAGTGCATTCGGAAATTATTCAGACCCATTGACTTTTTCCACATTTTTTTACGTTACAGCCTTATTGTAAAATTGATTAAATACATACAATTTCTCATCAATCTACACACAATATCCCATAATGACAAAGCAAAAATAGGTTTTTAGAATTGTTAGCAGATTTATCAAAAACAGAAATGCCATTTACGTAAGTATTCAGACCCTTTGCTATGAGACTCGAAATTAAGCTCAGGTGCATCCTCTTCCATTGATCATCCTTGAGATGTTTCTACAACTTGATTGGAGTCCACCTGTGGTAAATTCAATTGATTGGACATGTTTTGGAAAGGCACATACCTGTCTATATACGGTCCCACAGTTGACAGTGCATGTCAGAGCAAAAACCAAGCCATGAGGTCGAAGGAATTGTCTGTAGAGCTCCGAGACCTATCCAGGCGTAAGATTTGACAGGCGTTACCAACGCATGGGCTATTGCGTCGGACTGAACAATGGCATTTACCTTTGACAGTATTCAGCACATAGCACGGCCTCTTGTGCCTTATTGCTTGATTACATAATCTACACTGAGTGTACAAAACATTAAGAACACCTTCCTAATATTGAGTTGCACCCCTCCTTTTGCCCTTAGAACAGCCTCAATTCATTGGGGCATGGACTACAAGGTGGCTAAAACATGGGAAACTGTTGTGTGTGAAAAACTCTGCAGCGTTTCCGTTTTTGACACAAACTGGTGCTCCGAGTACCTACTACCGTACCCGTTCAAAGGCACAAATCTTTTGTCTTGCCCATTCACCCTCTGAATGGCACACATACACAACCCATGGCTCAAGGCACAAAACTCCTTCGTTAACCTGTCTCCTCCTTCATCTACACTGATTGAAGTGGATTTAACAGGTGACATCAATAAGTGATCATAGCGTTCAACTGGATTCACCTGGTCAGTCTTATGTCATGGAAAGAACAGGTGTACATAATATGTTGTACACTCAATGTATATACACGTATGCAGAAACAATAAAAAGAACAGGCTATGTGAGGTGTTGAATTGAGATGTGTTGGTTCATGATGAACAAGGAGTCTTTCCTTGACAAATGGATGTCTATATCTGCCATCTAAAATAACTCACAATTTAATTAAATCATGAAGGTTATCAATATTAAGAAAATCCTCATGTTCCCCACAGTTCCTCCAGTCCTTGAGTCAGTTATGTGTGTGGTGAGTAGGCCTGGAGGTTCTTCTGACTAAGTGAACTGACCAGGAAAATCTCTCTTCCTGGTCAGGTCATGTGATCAAGGACAACACCTGACCTTAATGATGAGTTATAGATTGACCCCTGACCTTAAAGTCATCAGCTCCTCCCCCATAACATAATGATGTAAATCCAGATCCCTCAGAGTTCATATATACTTATGTTCTGCTGCTGACTTGTTGTCTTGTTGTCTTGTGTGGAGCAGCTAAGTTCATATCTCCACCCTCAGTATGACGGGAAAACTTTACCTTCTGCTGCTCTCCCTCTGTCTGCCCTGTGAGTTCTGCTTGCTTTAACTTCTCATCAACTGTTCCTATGCTGAGCAAAGAGGATTTACAATTCCTTCATGCCTTTCCTCCATATTCCACCCTCTCTCCTTTCTCCTCTCTTACTGTTTCCTCTCTCTCTTTCTCTCCATCAGGTCTACATGGTCAGAGTATGGAGTCCATTCCCTCCAGGCCACTCCAGAACAAGCCTGGAGAAACTCTAAACCTCTCCTGTAGAGGAACTGGGTATACATTTACAAGCTATGGTATGAACTGGATTTGCTAACCTACAGGGAAACAACTAGAATGGATGGACTGGATCAACACCAATACTGGATCAGTGGGCTATGCCAAAACCCTGGAGGGACAGATTGAACTGACCAAAGACAGCTCAGTGAGCATGGCACATCCGAAACTGTCTGGTCTGAAGACAGAAGACTCTGCTGTGTATTACTGGGCATGCTGGTACAGTGATGTGAGTGGTGGAGATGTACAAAAACCCCTCAGACATATACTGAACAAAAATATAAACGCAACATGCGACAATTTCAAAGATTTTACTGAGCCACAGTTCATATAAAGAAATTAGTCAATTGAAATAAATTAATTAGGCCCTATGGATTTCACATGACTGGGCAGGGATGCAGCCATGGGTGGGCCTGGGAGGACATAGGCCCATCCACTGGGGAGCCAGGCCCAGCCAAACAGAATGAGGCTTTTCCCACAAAATAGCTTTATTACAGACAGAAATACTCCTCAGTTTCATCAGCTGTCCAGGTGGCTGGTCTCAGATGATTCCAAAGGTGAAGAAGCCGGATGTGGAGGTCCTGGGCTGGCGTGATTACATGTTGTCTGTGGTTGTGAGGCCGGTTGGACGTACTGCTGAATTCTCTAAAACGACCTTGGAGGTGGCTTATGGTAGAGAAATGGACATTACATTTTCTGGCAACAGCTCTGGTGGACCTTCCTGCAGTCAGCATGCCAATTGCACACTCCCTCAAAACTTGAGACATCTGTGGCATTGTGTTGTTTGACAAAACTGCACATTTTAGAGTGGCTTTTATTGTCCCCAGGACCTGTGTAATGATCATGCTCTTTAATTAGCTTCTTGATATTCCACAACTGTCAGGTGGATGGATTATCTTGGAAAATGAGAAATGCTCACTAACAGGGATGTAAACACATTTCTGCACAACATTTGAGAGAAATAAGCTGTTTGTGTGAATGGAACATTTTTGGGATCTTTTATTTCAGCTCATGAAGCATGGGACCAACGCTTTACATATTTTAGTTCTGTACACAGATAGAGACAACCGTATACTTTAATATGAGAGCTCCCCACCTCAGAAACACTGTCTATGCTTCATGAATAAGGCCTCTGAGTTGTTCCTTACGTTGTGACCTGTCTTCTTTTGGGAAAGAACAGAGAAGACAATAAACATGTAGAAGTATTTGTGTGTAGGAATCATCTTTTATAATGACAAGGATTTTGCTCTCGCCCTAATCTAACTCAATTAATCAAATCAGCTGCCCATAAGGACCTTCACTGTCCAAAAGAAGAGGATTGGCCAACTTTGACTTAACACTTAACAGTGACTTAACAGTATGGAACATTGAATTGTGAAAAAGCATTTTATTTAATATCAAACTGACATTTGACAACATTTCATATAGTAATACTATGTGTAGCTAATGTAAGAATTTCATTTTTTGTTGTGTTACTTGAATTGAAAGAATAGTGCTACGATTCTGTAAAATCATACAGAAATATTTGCTGAGCATGGATTCTGCAGAAAGCTTTTTGACAGGGTCAAGAGTAAAAACTGTGTTGGGTGCCAAGCTCAGACACCACCAAGCAGGGTTCCACCAAGACCTCTCTTAGAAAGAGGAGCGATGGGAATAAAGAAAGTAAACAAGTATTATTCTGCAGACTCTGTATTGATGTATAGAATGCATGGTCTATTGATTGGCTATATGATTATACATTCTTACGTTGATGAGTCCCGTGTAGCTCAGTTGGTAGAGCATGGCGCTTGCAACGCCAGGGTTGTGGGTTCGATTCCCACGGGGGACCAGTATGAAAATATATGCACTCACTAACTGTAAGTCGCTCTGGATAAGAGCATCTGCTAAATAACTAAAATGTAATGAGGCAATCAGTAAAGCTTACTAAATGGTTATAAATTAATGTGAATGTCCCATGTGACACCAAGTTAACCATGAATATACCCATCCAGACAACATCTGTGGTAATGTTTTAAGGCACTGTGCAGAAGAACTGGCTGGTATTTTATCTTTTATCTTTCACTCCTCTTTGGATCAACAACATGTACCTACTGTATGCTATGAAAAAACTCTACTATAGTACCCATCCCTAAATCAACAAACCCATCTGTGCTAAATGATTATAGGCCTGTAGCATTAACATCCCTGGCTATTAAGTCTAGTATTATTAATGTGTACTGACTTTCTCTTTCTGACCCTATCCTCTCCACCTGGGGCGTCTTCCTGAACTCGCTCATTGATTAAAATATAGACAGAGGAAGAAAATGGCCAGGCCACAGACGGTCACCACCATAGCAGCCGTGTTGGTCCTGTAAGCATGACCACTGCACTGCCTCGCCCCCTTCAGGTCCCTCTTTGCCATCCTCTTCATCACCTGAGAGGTGAAAAACAAGGACATAGACATAAAGGGTATTGTGCTTTTCTGATTTCAATGTCACTTAAATGTCAGCTTAACTGGTCACATTTTACTCATGCTAGACCAACAATAATTGCAGAAAGCACATTGTGTAACTCTCGAATTACAAAATGGCGGTTGGGTGCCTAAAAAGTATCATTCCTGATCGGACTAAAACTCTTCAACATATAACAAAGTGCCTAGGTAGATTGGAGCCATCATTGTACATACACAGCTCACCATGAAAACCTTCCTATTTCTGAGTGCTTTGTCATGTCACGATCTAATCAATGTCAGTCATCTTACCTGATAAGAGAAGACCAGGGCCAGGAGCCCTAGGAAGAGGCAGTTGCAGAACATGGTGTTGAACACAGAACAACAGAAGTAGTCTTTAATCTGGACTCCCATGTGAGCACGCTGCTGTTGTGGCTGTCGGGGTCGTCTGGGCCGACCCTTCTCTTCCTCTTCCTCCTCTTCTCCCTCCTCTTTAACATCACCATACTGATCCATCTCTATGTCAGGTTCACCAAAATCTATCTGCACTTCATGCATTTCAAAATCAAGTCCTTCCTCCATGATTGTCAAAATGGCATTAAAGGTTTCACCATGTATCTCTCCAATTCCCTCTCCCTCTCATACACTGTATACAATGTATCTCATACACTTGATGCTTAACGTCTGTAACATGCGGTGTGAACCAGTTACACTTTCCTAAGTAGAGACTGTTTATCCATCCTTCAACCAAAGCACCCTACTCTCATTTAAGGTTTAATGTTCCAAATCTCTGTGGTGAATGACACATTGAGCTAACTAACTATTTGACTTAGAACATGACACCATGAGTTCTATGGTAGTGCTGCTGTGGGGTAGGTGGTGGTTTCGACCTTCGATCTCCTGACGTAATAGATAGCTACTTTATTAATACTAAGGTCTAAATCCTCCATGATCACTGTAGAATAGCATTGTAGAGTTAGTCATGTATGTATGCATGGAAAGCTGTGCAGCATATACATATTTTACGGATCCTAGGTTGATGTCTCAATATTGACTCCTGTTTACTCTGTCAATAAAAGATGGACAATATGCAAATAATCCCCTCTGCTTTAAACTGTATTAATCAATGACCAGCTCTGAGGGGCAGCCACACACAGACACACACAGACACAACCTTCATCACTGCAACCACCCTGTCTGTTAGTAACCAGACAGACACTGTCTGCCATTCAACAGAGAAACATGTTTCTTACATCTCTCCTCCTCCTGGCCTTCCTGCCATGTAAGTAGGGTCATTTTCATCTCTTCAAATACAGTTTACAAAACAAGATGGGAGAGTAAATCTAGTAAATAAGGTTGTTTTTGCCCATGACTTTGTAGAGTTAATTTTCATATAACGTAGATAGCTGGAAAAAGTAATTTATTCTCCTTCGTCAGGTTAAGTTTCCTGTCTCTCTCTCCTCCCTGCTCTTATTCAGATATACACAGCATTAGTTTGACCTCCTTCCCTGCTCAACTCAAAGCTCCTGGAGAGTCAGTGAAACTATCTTGCCAAGTATCTGGCTATGCCCTGACAGACTATGGTACAGGTTGGATACAACAGCAGCCAGGGAAAACACTGGAGTGGATTGGGATCATCTGGGGTGGTGGATCTATTGACTGGAGCCTCTTTTAAGAGCAGATTCACCATCTCCAGAGACAGTAGTAATGTACTGTACTTAGACATCACCAGTCTGCAGGCTGAAGACACAGCTGTGTATTATTGTGCTCGGGGGTAACGGTGATACAAACCAGCACCAGAGCTGTGCAGAAACTCACCCACCCCATAAATGGTTGGAGTTATATGTACCCACCAGGAGTGGGCAATCTTAGCCTTTACATGAAATAAATCCTAGTGTGATCTGATTACTATATGAACTAGATATAGTATCAGTCACCAGTCATAACATCGGACTACTGTAGTAGAAGAACAGATATAGGTATAATGCAATACACTCAAAATTAAACATGTATTAAATGTTATTCAACAAATAAATGTTGTGTGATTGATTGAGGTTGTGATTGGTCTTTGGTCTTACTTTGACAACATGATGACAAGCTTGTACCAATATTATTCTACTGTCATGAGTAATAATTAGTACATTCATTCTCAAACTGTCCTGACAACTCTTCCTCAGGGTTTTTGTTGTAAATGGAAAATGTATTCTCCATCAATCTACCTGATAAAATTGATATACCATAAATAGGAACACAAACAGCTGTTTTTATCATAGCAGAACATCTCATTATGTCCTACTAGGTGAAGAGTGGGTAGTTTTCAAAGCCTCTTGTGATTGGTCCTCCCAGTGAGGAGGAGCTCATGCAAAACTCTCCAGTCCTCCATCTTTATTAATGTCTCTGTTGAAGGCTGTTTCTGCTGTGGACTGTCTCAACTACCTTTAGAGAACTACACAGATCACCATGTTTCCTACCACAGGAATACTCTTACTGACAGTCTATCTAACAGGTGAGGATATAATATGTTTAATTATGCTGTTTATCAAATAAACAAGTTGACATCAGGTTTTAGGTCTCCCCCTCCTCCTATATAAAACCTCTCTGTATCTGAGAGTCCTAGTACGTCCCTCTGAGTCCTGGAGATTAGAGAAGAACAGCTCCTATCAGTTCAGCTTCAACACAAATCATGTTCCCTGCTGCTGGCAGTTGCTTCCTGTGAGTCTCTCCATCAAAAGTATAAATATAAAGGAACATTAACAGCTTCAACATACACTCAGTCATTTCCATGTTCACAGTGATACTAATGAATGGTTTTCATGTTTTTTCTCCAAACAGGTGTTCATTCTGATGTTCTAACTCAGCCAGGTTCTATGGTTGTTAAGGCAGGAGTGTCACTCTCCCTCCCCTGTAGGATTTACATAACAAGCTATTGTATTCACTGGATTTGACAGCCTGAAGGAAAAGCATTGGAATGGATGGGATACAAATACAGTAGTGGGGGCACTGAAACCGAAGACTTACTAAAGAGCTAAATCAGCTTCACAGTGGACACCTCCAGCAATACAGTGTTTCTACAAGGGAAGAACTTTCAGACTGAAGACACAGCTGTTTATTACTGTGCCCGAGACTCAGTGATACAAAACAGCACCAGACCTGTACAAAAACCAACACACCCTGTAAAAAGTTGGAGTTCTATGCATCTATCAAGAGGGGGCGATCAGTCTACATCCAGAGTGATAAAAACAAGCCCAATCCTATGACAACTACATGTACTACCTAGATGGAGTAGGCCCTGTTATGTTCCCCAGCAACAAAACCAAAAATGTCACTCAAACAGAAGGGGGAACTAACAAAGAGTCACTGACCAACAACCAAAACGAAACAGGTGCGGTTTTAGGAAGGGTTCTGAAAGACACTCATGGGGTGTCCACTGAAAGTTGACTAGCAACAACAACTGGAACCTAAAAGACACCCACCATGAGCGCCCACAAAATTTGCCCAAGAAGAGGGACACAACAGAAAACCCCAAACCAAACTTAAAGACTGGAAGCAAACCAAACAGGTGGAGCAAAACAAAATCAGACAAAGGAATGTTTTTCTAGAAATCAAATAGAGAGCGCCAACTAAAGGTGTTGACCCTCCACATCTTTCAAGATATCTGGAGCACTGGGCCAGCCACTCTTAAATAGCACCTGGGCCAGCACAGGTGAAACACCTTCACACTAACGAGACGGCAACCAGTACAGGTGTAACACATACTGACTAACGAGATGACACCAGTCAGCGCACCCTATGTGCTAACGTGCTATACGTGCTCAAAGTCCAACCTCAAAACATAAATGGAGGAACCACAACCTGTAACAGGCCCTACCTATCCTATCTATCATTACATATCACAGGATAAAAACACATACCGATATAATGGAATAACTTCTCTATTATAAACCTTAGTAAAATTGTTATTCACCTAAATTAATATTGAGGGATTCAGATGATTTCATTCTGGCATATTTTGATGACACAGGAACAGGTTGTACAAATACTCTACTGTCATAAGTAATTTCTCATTTTAAGTTGTTCCCAGATCGATGTTGTTATATTCCATAACAGAGCATCTCAAGATGACCTCATATCAGGTGAACTGCAGGAATTTATCAAATTATCTTGTGATTGGTCCTCCCAGTGAGGAGGAGCTCATGCAAACTATCCAGTCCTCCATCTTTATTAATGTCTCTGTTGAAGGCTGTTTCTGCTGAGGACTGTCTCAACTACCTTTAGAGAACTACACAGATCACCATGTTTCCTACCACAGGAATACTCTTACTGACAGTCTATCTAACAGGTGAGAATACAGTATGTTTAATTATGCTATTTATCAAATAAACAAGTTGACATCAGGTTTTAGTTTCAACTTCAACATGATCTCTGATTTCTATTTCCACAGGTGTTCATGGTCAGACACTGACTGAGTCTGGGCCAGTGCTTAAAAAGCCTGGAGAATCACACAAACTGACTTGTACAGCCTCTGGCTTCACATTCAGTAGCTATTATATGGGCTGGATCAGACAGGCTCATGGGAAAGGACTAGAGTGGGTTGCTTATATAGGCACATATAGTAGTCCCATCTCTTACTCCCAGTCAGTCCAGGGTAGATTCACCATCTCCAGAGATGACTCCAGCAGTAAGCTGTACCTACAGATGAACAGTCTGAAGAGTGAGGACACAGCAGTGTATTACTGTGCTAGAGAGTCACAGTGGTTAATCTAATGGGAGAAGTCGTACAAAAACCACTTCCCCATTCAGCACAGACAACCTCATTTCATTTTGATGAATGATTTAATAGCAAAATGTTCACAAGCACCACCATACATGGGTTTTTGCAAGAATAACTTGATTCATATAGCATACAGTAGGATTATCAATAATAAGAAAACAATGGTTAACCATTCTAGAGTTTCATCTCCCATAAGTGTAGTGATAGAAACTGACACATTATCACATAATTTCCCCATTTTGCACTGAGTACATGGACAACACAAAGTATGTATAGCTTGCACAGTAATCAAATACATTTGTTTTTACTGATATTTCCATTCATTTCATATATAGTACTTTATTAGAACTCTGGAATGATCATTTCTAATTTCGGATGAAAACTGACAATGCTGTGTATTGATGTGTGTTTCTCATTACAGATGTCTGCTGTGATATTGAACTCATCCAGCCTGGTCCAGTGGTTATAAAACCAGCAGAGTCTTTCAGCATCTCCTGCAAATTCTCTGGGTTTTCTATATATTCTTATTGTCCTGGACGGATATGACAAGCTGAAGCAAAAGCTTTGGAACATGTTGGTTATACATGCAGTAGTAGTACTTCCACTGTAGACTCATGATCAGTTCTGGTTATGACAGCTCCAGCAGTACAGTGTTTCTGCAAGGGAACAACTTCCAGACTGAAGACACAGCTGTTTATTACTGTGTCCATGAGACACAGTGACACAAACCATGGCTGTACAAAAACCCATCCTCCAGGTATTCATTGTAACTTATAATAGGGACTCATTAAATTCAATAAAACAGGGATGTTTCTCCACATAAAATATGTAAACGAATATCAGCCCATCATTGGCGGTGCTGGAAATGTATATCTGATTAGTTTGCCAATTATACTCGTGGTATGACTTGATGGTATTCTAATTGATGTCTAACAAACATTCAATGAACTCATTCATGATCCATTGCTTTAAGGTTTGAATCATTCATATGATAAAGGTGGCCAATACCGAACAAGAAGGTCTAAGCTCTGTATTATCAAAAAGATACAAAGTATTATGATATAAATACAAAATATATGCAACAATATAAAGACTGGGGACAATTGACACTAATGGGTTATGATACAAAAAATATTGGCAGAGTGTGAAGCTCACTGTATCACAGTCCTGCGTAACATTATCCTCCAATATAAGTCTGGCTTTTTACATGGATGTCACGTTCGTTCATAGACGGAGGGACCAAGGCGCAGCGTGATATGCATACATGTTTATTATAACGAATAAACACAACGACAAAACAATAAACCAACGACACGTGAAGTCCTAAGGTAACACACAACAAACCTTAAACGGAACAAGATCCCACAACCCACTAGTGCCAAAAGGCTGCCTAAGTATGGTCCCCAATCAGAGACAACGAGCTACAGCTGCCTCTGATTGGGAACCACACCGGCCAACATAGATCTACACATAATAGACCTACAACATAGAATATATATAACAAAGAATATACACACCCTGACTCAACATATAAGAGGCCCCTGAGTCAGGGCGTGACAATGGACAACACATTACAGTATTTATAGCTTGCACAGTTATTACATATTTGTTTCCCTACTGATATTCCCATAAATTTGACATATCCTCTCTTTATGCAAATGTCACCTAGCCCCTCATCCTTTCTCTCCTTCTACCTCCTCCTATATAAAACCTCTCTGTATCTGAGTTCTAGTACGTCCCTCTGAGTCCTGGAGAGTAGAGAAGAACAGCTCCCACCAGTTCAGCTTCAACACAAACCATGTTCCCTGCATCTCTGCTGCTGCTGCTGGCAGTTGCCTCCTGTGAGTTCCTGACTGCAGTCTGATCAATATAACCTGTGTGGCTGTCATACTGATGTGACTCCTTGATTGATCTGACCTGTCATTCCTCTCCCTCCTCAGGTGTCCAATGTCAGGTCATACTCACACAGGCTGAAGAGTCAGTCCAGGGTACCCCAGCAGGATTCCTCTAACTCACATGTGCCTGTAGTGGATTTACTCTAAGCAGCACTAATATGTACTGGATCCGCCAAGCACCTGGAAAAGGACTTGAATGGATCATTTTCAATCATTCTGACACTTACAAGAGGAATGCCCCTGTAGTACGGGGCCGATTCACTGCATCAAAAGACAGCACTAATTTCTATCTGCACATGAGCCAGTTGAAGTCAGAGGACTCTGAAGTGAATTACTGTGCTAGAGACTCACCATGGTTATACTAATAAGAATAGCCATACAAAAGCCATCTGTAGAAAAAGGAAGGACGTGAACAAACACACAGACACACGTATGGTATGACCAGTAGACCATGACAAGGATTCAATGAGGAACAATTCTAATGATGTATCAAATAATAACACAATGATACACCTGTTAAATACATGGTGCTACTGTTGTTGATGCACCAACAGGGGGCACTCTCTCTCCATATGATTACAATAAAGACCAGTACCTAAAGAAGGCTCTGCTAATTCATTTATTACAGTGTCTTTGTGTGTTTTAGTTGTGTAAGTCGAATTGAAAGAATAGTGCTACGATTCTGTGAAATATTTGCTGAGCATGGATTCTGCAGAAAGCTTTTTGACAGGGTAAAGAGTAAAAACTGTGTTGGGTGCCAAGCTCAGACACCACCAAGCAGGGTTCAACCAAAACCTCTCTTAGAAAGAGGAGCGATGGGCATAAGGAAAGTGAATCAGTATTATTCTGCAGACTCTGTATTGATGTATACAATGCATGGTCTATTCTTAGGCTATATGATTATACATTATTACGTTGATGAGGCAATCAGTAAAGCTTACTAAATAGTAATACATTAATTTGAACATCCCATTTGACACGCAGTTAACCATTAAGGTACTCGTCCAGACAACATCTGTGTACTGACCATGGGCGGTGTGTTCAATAGGGCGATATGGGCGACGCACTGCCAAACGGGAAAAGGAAGGGATTTTTTTTCTAATCAATTATATCACGGCAACAGTAGTTCAGTGTTCACGTCTGATCTGCCAGCCACTAAATGTCCAATCAGGCTAAAGTCGTGCTTCAAATGTCCCCGCCCCGTTTTGGGGCGATTTCAGTCAGGTTGAAAATCGCCCAGAAGTCTCTCATAGCCTCTAATGTAAAATATTTTTTTCAAATTTCGGAGCTTTCAATACAATCTCTATGGGTGTCTGAGGGCTTGCACTTACGCGCTTTCGTCATACGTAACATGACGTAACCATGAACGTAACTAAGAAACTACTCTTTCACCCTGAAGGCGGCACGGCAGACAGCAACGCTTGGACGGCGACTGGTGTAACCGACATGCACCATCTTTCAGAAAAGATTAAGAAAAATGAGCTGTCAAAGACCCACATTGATAGCTGTTTGAGATTGTCTGCTTTGGGGAGAGTGAATTTTGCCACTCAGCTGGATGAGGGATACAGGCTAGCTGTCCGCCGCCACAACGATGAGGTTAGCAACAGCAGAGTCAAGAACACTGTCTACGAGAATCGAGACGACCTCATAGAATGTTTTGAAGCCATCCGGACGGGTTCATTGGGTTCATTTGACCAGCCCACCGTACCAGAAGCTACAGAAGAAGGACATCGATGCTGTCTTTATCAAACGTGCCTCGACAGCTTCGCCAAGCAGTGTGCAGGCCATAAGGTAAGATAAAGATTAAACAATATCATTCGATCTTTCTCAAAGCAGAGCTTTATTTGAAAATGTATGCATGAAAGGAGACTGCATTTGTGTTTGAAATTACATTATTCTCATTATATATGGCCAGTGGTGTAATCTATCTTATTTTATATACTATGTGTACTGTACAGTGGTGCTCATAAGTGTATGAACACATTCTAAAGCTGACTAAAAAGAGGAATAAAACAATAAAAAAATCATCTTTTGGAAATTGATCTTAATGACTTAATTAAAAAAGTTGGAAAATCCAACCTTTAAGGACACCAATTTTCTTTTCTTTTTATTCCTCTTTTTAGTCAACTTTAGCATGGGATCATAAGCTTATGAGCACCACTGTCGTGCTGAACATCCAGGCTATGTGAGACACAAAGGCTAACTTAAACACTAAAGACTTTATGCATCCCTGCCCATTTTAAGTGGAACTGAAGTATTTGTACTATACATGGATACATTGCATATACCTGTGCATCACATAGACAACAATACTGTACAAAACCAACAAACACATTGGTCTGTTTGCCTTCAGGGACTCCTCTCAACAGCAGCTGCAAGAAGCAACAGGAGCCAAAAGACCCAGAACAGCTTTGAGAGAAGAGGAGAAGCAGAGGCTGTCTGAAGAGGTCTGCAACACCATCCTGGATCACACCAAAGAAAGGTTCTCTTTCTCTGGCCACCTTGTGAGTGCTACCTTACTGCAAGCAGACATGTTTGAAAGGTACTGCCATTCAAAAAAATAAAAAATCTGTTCATGTTCATTTTACAAATCTATACAATTGGCCAGAATATGGTTGTTCATATTTACAAATCTATACAATTGGCCAGAATATGGTTGTTCATTTTTACAAAGCCATACATATTGTTTATGCAGTGTTGAGGAATGTGAAAGAACACCCTTGATTATTTTTACTGTGATAACTTATTTTGCTTTTGTAAGCCAACACTTTTGAGATCAGTCAATAAATGCTTCTGGTATTGACTTATATGCTGCCCCCTGTCTTCATGTTGTTGCTGGACATATCTTTTAAAAATGTGTGTAGGTCACCTAAATCATCAGAAAAATTGCCCCCCTGAGAATTTTTCAGGAGCCGCCACTGGTACTGACTCTCTTTTTCTGACCCTATCCTCTCAGAACTCGGGGGCGGTAGCTTTTGGAGACATCGAAACTATTAGAATGTGATGATGAGCTGTCATATGGCCAGCTGTCATATGGACTGATCCTTACATCAGGAACATAAATATTAATGGGATGAAGAATGATGAAGATGTGAGGAAGAAACTGGCCAGCGCAAAGAGGGTCACCAGCACAGCAGCCGTGTTGGTTCTGCAAGTGTGACCGCTGCACTCCAGCGCGCCCTTGAGGTCCCTCTTCACCATCCTATTCCTCACCTGAGAGGTGAAGTACAAGGACAGAGACAGGGGAATAAATGGTTTTGTACCTTTCTGATTTCAATGTCACTAAAATGGTAGCTTCACTGGTCATGTTTTACTCATACTAAACCAACGGCACTTTCAGAAAGCGCATTGTATTACTCTCGAATTACACAATGACGTTTGGGTGCCTAAATAGTCTCATCCCTGATAAGACTAAAACTCTTCAACCTATAACAACGTGCCGAGGTAGATTGGAGCCTTCATTGTACACACACAGCTCACCATGAAAACCATCCTATTTCTGAGTGCTTTGTTATGTCATGATCCAATGTCGGCCATCTTACCTGAAGAGAGCAGAGCATGGCCATGGTCTCTAGCCCAAGGAAGTTGCAGAAAATGGTGTTGAACACAGAGCAACAGAAGTAGTCTTTAATCTGGACTCCCATGTGTCTTTGAGCCTGCTGCTGTTGTGGCTGTTGGGGTCGTCTGGGCCAGCCTGAGCATCGACCATCTCCCTTCTCTTCCTTTTCTTCTCCCTCCTCTAGAACATCCCCATACTGATCCATCTCTATGTCACGTTCACCAAAATCTACGCTATATATACAAAATGGCTCAGTCGGAAGTGATATGCCACACAAGCTCACAGAACGGGACCGGCTAGTGCTGAAGCGCGTAGTGCGTAAAAATAATCTGTCCTCGGTTTCAATACTCACTACTGAGTTCCAAACTGCCTCTGAAAGCAACGTCGGCACAAGAACTGTTCGTCGGGAGCATCATGAAATGGGTTTCCATGACCGAGCAGCCGCACACAAGCCTAAAATCACCATGCACAATGTCAAGCGTCGGCTGGAGGGGTGTAAAGCTGCCCGAATACATAATGCCAACTGTAAAGTTTGGGGGAAGAGGAATAATGGTCTGGAACTGTTTTTCATGGTTCGGGCTAGGCCCCTTAGTTCCAATGAAGGGAAATCTTAACGCTACATCATGCAATGACATTCTAGACTATTCTGTGCTACCAACTTTGTGGCAACAGTTTGGGGAAGGCCCTTTCCTGTTTCAGCATGACAATGCCGTCGTGCATAAAGCGAGGTCCATACAGAAATGTTTTGTTGAGATCGGTGTGGAAGAAGTTGACTGGCCTGCACAGAGCCCTGACCTCAACCACATCGAATACCTATGGGATGAATTGGAACACCGACTGCGAACCAGCAAAGGGGGGACCAACTCCATATTAATGCCCATTATTTTGGAATAAGATGTTTGACAAGCAGGTGTCCACATACTTTTGGTCATATAGGTTACATTTAATGCATTTATTAGCATTTAAGTAAATTAAATACATTTTAAGTGATCTAAATTGGGTCACTTTTTTGTACTGAAGTATATTCTTAGTATATTAGATAAAGAGCCAAACAAATATACTTTGAATAAACCTGAAGTACATTTTATTATGTTTATCATAATTCAGAAGTATACTAAAATGGTATTTTAATTAGAATTCCTGTATTTTCTTTACAAATAAAGTGTATTTACAATGTGTTTCAAGCATTCTTTTACAAATAGACTTCTACTCATTGACCATATTAGCTATTGTAATTTGCCATGTAAAGGTTACTTTCATTGACCATGGCATTTTTTCAGCCAGTGTTAAAGGCTGTTTACAAAGCAGTTGCAACTTACAAGTAATATCGTTGATAACTGTGCACCAGTGGCATTTCACACTTTGGTTGTTCACATAACAGTGATAAATTAACAGTTCCAAAAATTTTGTAATTTGTAATATGTAATTTATAATTAAAAGTACAACATTATTAACATCATCAAAACATTGGAATAAGCTAAATATGAGGAACAATATCATATTATAAATAAAAACTTCAGATGCAGAAAAGGAAGCTGGGTAATATGCAAAAATAAAATCACGTGTTTTTGAAAGTATACTTTCAATATATTTTGTGGACATTTAAGTTCAATTTTCTTTTTTGTAAGTATACTTTAGGGCAACAGGTAGCCTAGCGGTTAAGAGCATTTGATCAGTAACCGAAAGGTTGTTAGTTCGCATCCCTGAGATGACCAGGTGAGAAATCTGTCAATGTGCCCTTGAGCAAGGCACTTAACCCTAATTTCTCCTGTAAGTCGCTCTGGATAAGAGCGTCTACTAACATGTAAATGCATATTTTCTTGAGATATGAAAAAGTATACTCTCAAGAAGCATGTTCCTCAGCTGTGCATGTTCCCTTATGTGGAATAAACAATCATAATCATTGTCAACTTTCTCTGCACTCCTCTGAATAGGAATTCAGAAAGTACTTCAAAACTCATTATTGGCACTGAAACTATAATTATAGTGTACTTGATCACTCACAAGCAGAGTATTAAAAAAACGATACAAACATTTAAAAATAACTCCAAGTGTATTTTAATGAATATTCAAAATAATATACTGGGATCCATAAACTCTGGAGCCTCTTTTAAGAGCAGATTCACCATCTCCAGAGACAGTAGTAATGTACTGTACTTAGACATCACCAGTCTGCAGGCTGAGGACACAGCTGTGTATTATTGTTCTCAGGGTCATGGTGATATAAACCAACACCAGACTTGTACAAAAACGTACCCACCCCATAAACGTTTGGAGTTACATGTACCCACCTGGAGTGGGCGATCTTAGCCTTTATGTGAAATAAATCCTACTATGATCTGATTACTGTAGTATCTAAAGTACAAGTAGTAATTAAAAGTACAACAATCAGTTGGAAAATGAACATCAAAATATTTGAATAACCTAAATATGAGTAACAATAACATATTATAAATCAAAACTTCAGCTGCAGAAAAGCATGCTGGGTAATATGCAAAAATAAATTAACATGCATTTTTTAAAGTATTCCGTAAATATATTTTGTGGACAAGTTATTTATACTTTCAGAAAGTACATTTAAGTATATTTTCTTGAGATATTAAAAAGTATACTCTCAAGAAGCATGTTCCTCGAAGCTGTGCATGTTCCCTCATGTGGAATATACAATAATTATCATTGTCAACTTTCTCTGCACTCTTCTGAATATGAATTCAGAAAGTACTTTCCAAACTCGTTATTGGCACTGGAACTATACTTATAGTATACTTGATCACTAACATGCAGAGTTTTATAAAAAAACGAAACAATGCTTCAACTTAAAAGCAACTCCAAGTGTATTTGAATGAATATACTCAATTGCAATGAGTGTGTTTAAGTGTAGTAGTGAACATATAGTTTAATTTAAAAAAATTAGACAGAAAAAACAATGATTTTAAAGTACACTTTTAATAAGTGTGTTAAAGTGTAATGATAGTATAGTACACTACTAAGATGTATTAAAATGTTATACACAAATATATATTGTGGCTTTGTTTCAGTGTTTTTTTCAGAACTATGCCACTGGGTACAGATGTCAGTTCAATGTCTAGTTTTGATTAACATTTGGATGAGTTGTCAATTCATCATGAAATCAACAACAACTGTCACCATGTCATTGGATTTAGCTTAAAAGTTGGGTGAAAAAAATACAAAATGCCTTTACGTTTATGACTTTTTGCAAATTCAATCAGTTTTTCCACATTGATCCAACATCATCACATAGATTTTGGGGGGTTGAAATGACGTGGAAACAAAATTGATTCAACCTGTTTTTGCCCAGTGGGATACCCTTTATCATACTATATTAACACGATAACAGCTTGTACCAATATTAATCTACTGTCACAAGGAATAATTAGTAAAGTAATTCTCACACTGTCCTTACAACTTTTCCTCAGGGTTTGTGTTGTAAATGGGAAATGTTTTATCCATCAATTTACCTGATAAAATAGATACATTAACTAGAATCACAAACAGCAGGATTGTATCATAGCAGAACATCTCAATATGGCCTACCAGGTGAACTGTCGGTATTAATCAAATTCTCTTGTGATTGGTCCTCCCAGTGAGGAGGAGCTCATGCAAAACTCTCCAGTCCTCCATCTTTATTATTGTCTCTGTTGAAGGCTGTTTCTGCTGAGGACTATTTCAACTACCTTTAGAGAACTACACAGATCACCATGTTTCCTACCACAGAAATACTCTTACTGACAGTTTATCTAACAGGTGAGGATATAATACGTATAATTATGCTGTTTGTCAAATAAACACATTGACATCAGGTTTTAGTTTCAACTTCAACATGATCTCTGCTTTCTATTTCCACAGGTGTTCATGGTTAGACATTGACTGAGTCTGGAACAGTGCTTAAAAAGCCTGGCGAATCCCACAAACTGACCTGTACAGGCTCTTGGTTCACATTCAGTAGCTATTACATGGGTTGGATTAGACAAGCTAAAGGGAAAGAGTTTGAGTGGATTGGTCATATTAGTGGTGCTACTACTTTCTACTCCCAGTCATTTCAGGGTAGATTCCAGAGACGACTCCAGCAATAAGCTTTACCTACAGAAGAACAGCCTGAAGAGTGAGGACACAGCAGTGTATTACTGTGCCCGGTACACACAGTGAGAGAAAGTAGTGGGAGAGCTGTACAAAAACCACTTCCCATTTATTACAGAAAATGTAATGTCTATCAGATCAATGGTTTAATAGCACAAGCTCAGCCATACTTAAAAAAAAAAACACACATAGTGTAGATACTGTACATATAGTATAGGATTAATAATAATAATGATTAGGTGGGTGCTTACATTTGTCCTATTTCACACATGTACACGTGAGAATTATTCACGTGTGAAATGTAAATATGTTTTTTTACATATCCCACTTCCCCTGAGACATCCTCAGAGAGTGGGGTCACGGCCATGTCATTTGTGTCCCATAGATAATTTTTTGCCATTCTAAGGAGTTAGTACATATCTCCCATATCTCCTATATCTTCATTATGCAAATGTCTCTCCCTCCCTCTCCCTTCCCCTTATACTGTATAAACAGGCTCTATGTGTGTGTCATAACACATCCCTCTGAGTCCTGGAGAAGATCAGCTCCCACCAGTTCAGCTTCAACACAAACCACATCTTGGATTCGAGCAACCTGCAGGGAAAGCACTGGAGTGGATTGGAAACATATATACTAGAGACACATCCTACAAGTATTTAATTGAAAAAAAGTTCAGCCTCATTTTAAACTCATCGAACAACATAGTGACTTTTATGTCATTTTTAAGGGTAAAATGTACAAGCAGCCAAATAGGATAGTCACAGATTTTGACCAAATTTGGGGCACCTCCCCTAAATACTTTAGTATTTCTTGATTATAATTGTTTACAGGGGAGAGAGTTTAAGAATGTGTTTTTATCAGTCGTGTCTATCAAAATGAGCATTGGGCACAGTTGTTCAAAGCTACCCAAGCATGACTTCTGCCCCAGGATGCACCTGCACTCTGGTAAAGGCATTTCCCTGATATAGTATCTTGATTAACCCTAAAAAGGACCAATGTATCATTGTGAAAGTGCAGTAACACATTTAAAAACAACACACAACAGCAGATGTTGGAGAAAACGACACATTATGAACTGTAAAAGTCATTGAGTGAAGTTTGGACGTGTACTGGTTTGGCGATAGTTGCTGACCATGTGACAATGAAACAACGGGAACACATTTCAGGGTACAGTACTTCAGGATGTGAATTGTTCATTGTTTTATGTGTTGTTTAAAAAAAATACATTTGTAAGGTATTTTCGGACATTATTGAACAGATCGAGAGAGAGGATGGCAGTAATGAAAGACAGAGGTTGTGTCAAAGGGCAGCAGGCCGGATTCAAAACTATCCCTAAATCGTATGACACAACATACCACAATTTCTTACACTTGTATGAATGTGTTTGTTATATTGTTGTGAGAAATATCAAAATGGAATATGATTTAATATCAATTATTTCATGACTCTTCTTAATACATGAAACAATGTTCGAAGAGAGACGTGAAAAAAAACACACATTTACTTTACTGTTTAAATAATACAGAAAATGTTTGCTGATTGACAGTGAGCGATAATGTCTGGATTTGTCTTAGAATTGATTGCCTTGAAACCTTTTTTATATGCATGACATGCTACCACCCAACCACGGTTGTCATGCAAATTCTGTCTCCCAAGTCTGTGTACTTATATGATGTTTTCTACAGTGGGTGAATTGTCTTCCATCCTGAAAAGATGACAGGCAAACTACACCTCCTCCTGGTCTTGCTGGGCCTCTGTAGTATGTACTCAATAATCTAGCCATTTATTGGAACAAAGTATTTTACGTATAGAGATAATGATAATATCCATTGAGTTAACATATTAGTGATCTATTGTCTTCATTCTCTTTTCTCTATTAGGGGTGTATGGTCAGAGTCTGGAGGCCATTCCCTCCAGTCCAGTCCTGAAAAAAGCCTGCAGAACCTCTCAGCCTCTCCTGTAAGGGATCTGGATTTACATTTAGTAGCTACAACATGGCCTGGATACGTCAACCTGCAGGAAGAGCACTTGAATGGATAGGCATTATATGGACTGATGGTAGTGGAACTGCATATGCAAAAAGTGTTGAAGGACGGATTGAAATCACCAGAGACAATTCTAACAGCATGGTGTATCTGAAGCTGTCTGGTCTGAGAGCAGAGGACTCTGCTGTGTATTACTGTGCAAGAGACACAGTGGTGTGAGTGAGTGGAGGATCTGTACAAAAAACCCCTCAGAGAATCTAACTGCCAGCAGAGTCAACAGAGGGCAGTAGAGAATCAGTACAACAGACTACAAATGGCAAACATTCCCTGAGAACCAAAGCAACCAGTAAACCATCAACTGAACTACTATTAACATGAGCATTGCCCTATAGGTAAGACTAGAAAGTTAGAAGTTACAAAAATTGATGAAAGTGTCACTCCACAATCCATAGTGATACATTAATTGACAATACAAAATGCATATTTAAGAACCACATTGTGGACCACTCAGAGTTTTGACACATTGTAGGCAATCAAATGCAAACATAGTACAGTATGTAATTTGGTATCAGCTATAATACATTATAAAACGTTTGTTTGGATCCTGGATGCTGATTGGACGAGCAGCGTTCAAGCCGTGCTGTGATTGGCCGTCACAGACATACCAATGCCTGCTGACAGTTCCACCTGAAAATGATCACTGCACCTCCATAATAATATTATGCTGTCTGCATCACGTCTTGTATTTATCTCCAACTTGCACATTATTTCCCCTTGCTTCCAGCCTAGCATTTAGTTTGGTATAGTTAATATAAGCCTAACTTTCTGCCTATCAGACCTCGGAAGATTTGTTTTACTTTTGAAATGCGAACTCCCTGTAGAGAGAATGGTCACGTTCCCCTGCTCAGGCGTTGCATGCATCAACCAATGGTTGCGTGCCCACGTCATCGACTGTGTCATCGACTGATAGATTTCCATAGAGATCCTATTAAATTACAAATTCCTAATTAAATGTAGGGCTGCTATAACATACAATGTGGTTAGCTGATAGGTAAAATATCTAGGCGTTGTAAGATTTGGCAGGCGTCAGCAACGCCTGGGCTTCGCTTCAGGCCAAACAATGCAATTTACCTGTGACTGTATTCAGCACATAGCACGGCCTCTTGTGCCTTTTGCTTAATTACATCATCTATACACATGTAAGCAGAAACAAAACAAAGTGCATGCTATGTGAGGTGTTGCATCTCATTAAGCTGTGTTCATTCATGAGAGAATGTATACATTATTGATTTTGCTTAACTACCCCATTGGAAACATGTCCTGTGAATATTACTGTACTGTTTTTGTCACCCATGCCTTTTATGTGTATAATTTTCAATACATGTTAACTGTTTCCTTGACAAATGGATGTCTATACAGTACACACCATCTAAATGAACCCACAATTATATGAAATCATGGTTATCAATATTTAGAAAATCGTCATGTTCCTCACATTTCCTCCAGTCCTTGAGTCAGTTATGTGTGTGGTGAGTAGTGCCAGGAGGTTTTTCTGACTAAGTGACCTGACCAGGATCATGTGATAAAGGACAACTCCTGGCCCTACTGATGAGCCATAAATTGATCTCTGACCAATAATAAGCACCCATGTCATTTAAAATAATGTTTAACCATTCTAAGGAGGGGTTGATGACTCTGAGGTCATGTGATAGGTCAATCTCCTGCCCATTATGATGAATCATTGACTGAACCCTGACCTCAGAGTCATCAGCCCCTCCCCCATGACATCATGATGTAAATCCAGATCCCTCCGAGTTCATATATATTTATGTTCTGCTGCTGACTTGTTGTCTTGTTGTCTTGTTTGGAGCAGCTGAGTTCATATCTCCACCCTCAGTATGACGGGAAAACTCTACCTTCTGCTGCTCTCTCTCAGTCTGCCCTGTGAGTTCTGCAGTACTTAATCAGCTGTTCTTTGTGGAATGACTGAACATGGAAAAGTTTTTTTGTAAACTCTTTTCTGATTTCCTTAAATGTTCTGCTTCCTTCATTTTTCTCTAACACATTCTTCCTATTTCTTTCTCTCTCCATCAGGTTTCAATGGTCAGAATCTGGAGTCCATTCCCTCCAGTTCAGTCCTGACAAAGCTTGGAGAAACTATCAGTCTCTCCTGTAAGATATCTGGATTCACCTTTGACAGCCACAACACACACTGGATACGACAGCCAGCTGGAAAATCCCTGGAATGGATGGGTTATTCTGGATTAGGCCTGGGTTACCATGCTAAAAGGTTTGAAGGACGTATGGAAACGACTAAAGATACTAGCAACAGCATGATGACTTTGATGCTGTCTGGTGTGAGGCAGAGGACTCTGCTGTGTATTATTGTGCAAGAGACACAGTGGTGTGAGTGAGTGAAGGATCTGTACAAAAACCCCTCATAGAATCGAACTGCCAGGAGAGTCAACAGAGGGCAGTAGAGCATCAGTACAACAGAGTCACATCTACTGAAGTATAACATTCCCCTGAGAGCCAAAATAACTAACATATGAACAACACAACTACATGTACATCAATACAAGGCACATATTTCCCTGAGGAGAGGGGTAGAATGGAGAGGGGAATCACATACAGTTGTGCTCATTCACAATAAACAAGGAGCCTTCCCTTTACATACTAAACAAAAATATATAGACGCAACATGTGAAGTGTTGGTCCCAGTGGTCCTCTGTAGCTCAGCTGGTAGAGCACGGCACTTGTAACGCGAAGGTAGTGGGTTCGATCCCTGGGACCACCCATACACAGAAATTTATGCACGCATGACTGTAAGTCGCTTTGGATAAAAGCGTTTGCTAAATGGCATATTATTATTATATTATTATGTTTCATGAGTTGAAATAAAAAATACACACAATTTTCCATACGCACAAAAATTGTATTTCTCTCAAATTTTGTGCACAAATTAGTTTACATCCCAGTTAATGAGCATTTCTCATTTTCCAAGATAATCCATCCACCAATACTGGAGCAGCAGGCTATGCCAAAACCCTGGAGGGACGGATTGAAATGACCAAAGACAGCTCAGTGATCATGACATCTGAAACTGTCTGGTCTGAAGGCAGAGGACTCTGCTGTATACTACTGTGTACGCTGGGTACAGTGATGTGAGTTGTGGTGGAGCTGTTCAAAAACCCCTCAGACATAGATAGAGACAGTCTGTGGAACATGTACAGAAACACACACTTCATTAACCCTTCTCTGCAAACAGCGGGATAGACAACCTTCTACTTTAATATGAGAGCTCCCCACCTCAGAAACACTGTCTATGCTTCATGAATAAGGCCTCTGAGTTTTTCAGAGTTTTACCTTACTTTCTTTTGAGAAAGAGCAGAAAATACAGTAAATATGTACAAGTAATTGTGTGTAGGAGTCATCTTTTACAATGACAAGGATTTTGCTCTCGCCCTAATCTAACTCAATTAATCAAATCAGCTGCCCATAAGGACATTGACTGTCCAAAAGAAGAGGATTGGCCAACCTTGACTTAACACTTAACAGTGACTTAACAGTATGGAACATTGGATTGTGAAAATGCATTTTATTTAATAACAAAGTGACATTTGAAAACATTCCATATAGTAATACGATATCTGTAGATAATGTAAGACTTTAATTCTTGTTGTGTTACTCGAATTGAAAGAATAGTGCTACGATTCTGTAAAATCACACAGAAATATTTGCTGAGCATGGATTCTGCAGAAAGCTTTTTGACAGGGTAAAGAGTAAAAACTGTGTTGGGTGCCAAGCTCAGACACCACCAAGCAGGGGTTCCACCAAGACCTCTCTTAGAAAGAGGAGCGATGGGCATAAGGAAAGTAAACAAGTATTATTCTGCAGACTCTGTATTGATGTATACATTGTATGGTCTATTCATAGGCTATATGATTATACATTCTTACATTTCTGTCACAATCAGTAAAGCTTACTAAACGGTAATTCATTAATTTGAATGTCTCATGTGACATCAAGTTAACGTCCCTGGTTATAAAGTCTTATTAATGTGTACTGACTCTCTCTTTCCGACCCTTTCCTCTCCCCCTGGGCGTCCTCCTGAACTCAGCTGGAGGCCAGAACTCAGAGGGTGGTAGCTTTTGAGGTTATCGTAACTATTAGAATGTGATGATGAGCATATGGCCAGCTGTCTATGGACTGATCCTTGAGTCACCAAGAGAAATATTAATGGGAGGAAGAATGAGGAAGATGTAGAGGAAGAAAATGGCCAGCCCACAGCGTCACCAGCACAGCAGCCGTATTGGTCCTGTAACCATGACCACTGCACTGCCACGCCCTCTTGAGGTCCCTCTTCGCCATCCTCTTCCTCACCTGAGAGGGGAAGAACAAGGCCAGAGACAGAGGAATAAAGGGTTTCGTACCTTTCAATGATACTAAAATGGCAGCTTCACTGGTCACGTTTTATTCCGGCTAAATCAACGGCACATCGTATAACCATCAAATTACACAATGATGCAACTCTTTAACCTAGAATAAAGTGCCTAGGTAGATTGGAGCCATCATTGTACACACACAGCTCACCATGACAACCATCCTATTTCTGAGTGCTTTGTTATGTCATCATCCAATGTCAGCCATCTTACCTGATAAGACCAGGGCCAGGAGCCCTAGGGAAGAGGCAGTTGCAGAACATGGTGTTGAACACAGAACAACAGAAGTAGTCTTTAATCTGGACTCCCATGTGAGCACGCTGCTGTTGTGGCTGTCGGGGTCGTCTGGGCCGACCCTTCTCTTCCTCTTCCTCCTCTTCTCCCTCCTCTTCAACATCACCATACTGATCCATCTCTATGTCAGGTTCACCAAAATCTATCTGCACTTCAGGCATATCAAAATCAAGTCCTTCCTCCATGATTGTCAAAATGGCATTAATGTTGAGCTGAACTAAGGTATCTCTCCAATTCCCTCTCCCTCTCATACACTGTATTTTCCCTCTGCAGCAACTTGATGCTTAACGTCTGAAACATGGGGTGTGAACCAGTTACACTTTCCTAAGTAGAATGTATATACCTCCAACCACAGCACCCTCCTCTCTCATTTAACACTATCTCTTACTGCACTACACTTGCAGTACGGTTTTCGTTCCACATTTATTTTGTGAATGACACATTGAGCAAACAAACTATCTGACCTAGAACATATTACCATGACATCAATGGTAGTGCTGCTGTGAGGTAGGTGGTGGTTTGTCCTGCTATCTCCTGACAAAATAGATAGGTTCTTTATAAATACATTCTTAGTCTGTGGTCCCCCAGGGAAAAAAACGTGTAAATCCTCCATGATAACTGTAGCATAGGTTGTATCTTTTGTTGATCACTTAGTTTCCTATTGTAAGCATTGTAGAGGTAGTCAAGCATGTCTGCATGGAAAGCTGTACAGCATATGCATATTTTCTAGATCCTAGATCCTCAATATTGACTCGTAAGCTCCTCTTCTATTAACTTTATATCAATGACCAGCTCTGAAGGACAGACAGACACACACACACACACACACACACACACACACACACACACACACACACACACACCCACACACACACACAGACACAACATTCATCACTGCAACAACTCTGTCACTAACCAGACAGACATTGTCTGCCATCTCTCCTCCTCCTGTCCTTCCTGCAATGTAAGTAGGGTAATTTAATTATCTTCAAATACAGGGTACAAAACAAGATTGGATAGAACATCAAGTAAATAAGGTTATTTTTGCCTATATGATTGTTGAGTTAATTTTCATATAAAGATGTAGATAGCTGGAAAAAAGTAATTTATTATCTTTCGTCAGGTTATGTTTCCTGTCTCTCTCTTCTCACTGCTCTCTGTCAGATATACACAGCATTAGTTTGACCTCTCCCCTGCTCAACTCAAACCTCCTGGAGAGTCAGTGAAACTATCTTGCCAAGTCTCTGGCTATGCCCTGACAGACTATGGTACAGGTTGGATACAGCAGCCAGGAAAACACTGGAGTGGATTGGGATCATCCGGGCCAGTGGATCCATCAACTCTGGAGCCTCTTTTAAGAGCAGATTTACTATCTCCAGAGACAGTAGTAATGTACTGTACTTAGACATCACCAGTCTGCAGGCTGAGAACACAGCTGTTTATTATTGTGCTTGCTACCCACAGTGATATGTACCCACCAGGAGTGGGCGATCTTAGCCTTTACATGAAATATCCTACTATGATCTGATGACTGTATGAACTAGATGTATAATCAGTCACTAGTCATAACATAGGCCTACTGTAGGATAAGAACAGATATAGCTAATATTCCCCCAACATCGGACACCCCCTAACTTCGGACACTAGCGGTTGGAGCACTAAATCACCTCGAGCTCAAAATTTTTATGGACTGGCTACTAAATACACCCTTCTGGCTAGCTGACCACCGATTTTCATTGCAATTTATGTAAGCTAAGTTAGGCTATGAGAGTTTTCAAATAATGCATTTTTACACATTTTGTGGGACACGCTGTATATTGTAAAATTCGACTGCGTGACAGACCACACATCATTTAATATCTAGCTATTAACTCTGAAATATAGCTAATGGATTTGCTAATGTTGCTAGCTTAGTTGTTAAATGTTGATAGAACTGCTTAGTCACCAAAAAGGAAAGAAATTGTAGGTGTTACATAATACATATCACGAAAACAGCTGAATGTTGTCAAGCTTTAACGTATCATAATTGGAGTCGTCTGTGACGGGGGCGTTTTGCGCAACCGGCAAAAATTACTTTCGAACTTTGAACCATTAACTTTTTGACATCTATCACTGTGAAATGTAAATGTTCATACATATTCAGATGGAGTTATCTTTCTAAAATGTGTAAAGTATGCCAAGTTATTTAGCTACATGTATTTCCCACCACAGCATGGAGAAAGTCAAGAGGAAGCAGTGGAGTGAGGTGGACATGTTTCATGCCATGGAGGACTGCGTGGAGATTGCCACATGTATGTGCATTTTATCTGCTAATAACAGTTTTATTTTCTTATCTACCAAGGTGCATGGTGTACCTCGGCAGACCCTGGCAGGTTGAGTGGCAGGGTGACCCATGGTTGTCGCAGTGGACTAACCACATTGCTTGTACCAGAGGATGAAAATTATCTGGGGAAGTACTTTATCTATTCTGCCAGCCATGGGTTCCCCTTCACCAGACAGAGGCTGATGAAATACGTTGACAAAATACACAGGTATTTGGTGTTCTATGTGTTTACGTATGTAGAATGCGGACTGACTGTTCTCAATGTGTGTGATGTAAATGTGGATGTGTATCGTGATACTAAAAGGCACGTTTTCATCCTGGATGGACAATTTTCTATTATATTCTATTCTAGGTTTCGGCACCCAGGAAGACAATCCCACCTCTTGGGAAGAGGTGGTGGGATATATTCAGGAGGAGGCACAAGGACCTAAGCATGAGCAGGCCAGACAACCTTGACAGGGGGAGAGCTAAGTGTGCCACACGTCTGACGATGGACACCTTCTTCACTTTTTATGAGAAGCACTTGGAGGATAGTGGGTTGAGGGAGAAACCCAGATAAATCTATAACTGCAATGAGTCTGGGTCTCATAGCGACCAGAGCAGGCACAAAGTGCTGGCTCCCTGGTGCGCAAAGGAGCATATCACTGTGCTGGCCTGCTTCAACACAGCTGGGGAAGACGTCCCCCTGTTAATCATTTACCCCAAGTGTTTCCCCGGCAGCCACTATTCACTGGGAGCCCCCTCCCCCCACCCCATTGACGGTGTCATGACTCTCTCCTGGGTGAGGATCAAAGGTGCCAGATCAGCTTGGCAAATGGCTGACAGATAGCCAGACACAGGAGAGGAGAAGGGGGAGTTGGGCCGGTTTTATGACTTAACAGCCGGTCATAAATAGCTTGCAAAAGAGGACTCCTTTTGGTCTCTAGTATGGGAAGACTGAGATTTCCTTTGTTCCAGAGACTTTGCGCAAAAAACTATAAACGTCCAAAACATCAGAATGTTTGGAATTGTCAGTGGGGATCTAAAGAATAATCATGTCATATTGTTTATTATTTTGTGATGTTATTACAAACTGTATGAACAAAATACTGTAACTTAGGAAGGATACCCCCTTTCTCTGTCCAGTTTACATCTAAATGTTGTATAAAATATATGATTAAGTATGAGAGTATTTTGGTGAAGATAGGAATGGGATTTTAGTCTTTCAATGAGATAATAGTTTTTCATATAAACTATGCACAGTGCTAGCCACGCCCCAAGTGCCATCAGAGATCGTGTCAGCAAGTAGGAACGCCCCAAGAGGGCATAAAGGACCAGGAAGCGTGGAGCTGTGGCTACACGACTTAAAATGGTTAGACCAGAAAGACCAGAAAACGTGAGAGTGGCAACTGCACGTTTAGAATGGCTAGAACTTTGAATGAGAAAGACCAGCCGACGTGAAGGGCGAGCTCACGTTACAAATGGTTGAAGCTCTACAGACCAGCCGACATGCAGTGGGAACTGAACGTTACAAATGGTTGACACTCTACAGACCAGAAACGTGAGACGGTAGTCCATACGTTTGAAATGGTGAAACTCTGAAACTCTCAACCGCTACACGAGGTGGAGAGGCAGATAAACACGCTAGACCTTATCATATCAGTCTGCAGCTGGCATGTAAAAGTAGTCTAGAACTTTCACTAAAGACACGAGTTGGGAAGGACAATCCCATCTCAGACAACCGTTGGTACATCTGAAGTATCTATTCTAACGAACACTCCATTCAAAGACAAGCCGAGTCTCACCAAAGTGGGATAGGACACTCAACCCCTTTTTGAAAAAGTGGCTCAACAGCTACGCGTACATATGCTTTGCATTTCTTATCCGAATGAGCGGTGGTTTGCAAATGTAACAACGATAAGTTTAATCTCTGTCTCTCCCTTTCACTCTCTTTCTATTGACCCCTCCCTTTTTGATAACCTATACCATGTGTGTGTGTTTATGTATTCTGTGTTATTATTTAGTTAGTTAGTAAATAAATAATTAAGCCAATTTGTGTATTGCTGATTCATCAATAAGGTTAGGGTTCATGCAGGTTCAAGGATTATGCAACGTTCAGAATGAGACTGATGAGGTAATGATTTAATAAGTCACTGTTATCGATATATATATATATATATATATATATATATATATATATATATATATATACAGTGGGGAGAACAAGTATTTGATACACTGCCGATTTTGCAGGTTTTCCTACTTACAAAGCATGTAGAGGTCTGTAAGTTTTATCATAGGTACACTTCAACTGTGAGAGATGGAATCTAAAACAAAAATCCAGAAAATCACATTGTATGATTTTAAGTAATTAATTTGCATTTTATTGCATGACATAAGTATTTGATACATCAGAAAAGCAGAACTTAATATTTGGTACAGAAACCTTTGTTTGCAATTACAGAGATCATACGTTTCCCTGTAGGTCTTGACCAGGTTTGCACACACTGCAGCAGGGATTTTGGCCTCACTCCTCCATACAGACCTTCTCCAGATCCTTCAGGTTTCGGGGGCTGTCGCAGGGCAATACGGACTTTCAGCTCCCTCCAAATATTTTATATTGGGTTCAGGTCTGGAGACTGGCTAGGCCACTCCAGGACCTTGAGATGCTTCTTACGGAGCCACTCCTTAGTTGCCCTAGCTGTGTGTTTCGGTCGTTATCATGCTGGAAAACCCAGCCACGACCCATCTTCAATGCTCTTACTGAGGGAAGGAGGTTGTTGGCCAAGATCTCACGATCATGGCCCCATCCATCCTCCCCTCAATACAGTGCAGTCGTCCTGTCCCCCTTTGCAGAAAGGCATCCCCAAAGAATGATGTTTCCACCTCCATGCTTTACGGTTGGGATGGTGTTCTTGGGGTTGTATCATCCTTCTTCTTCCTCCAAACACGGCAAGTGGAGTTTAGACCAAAAAACTATATTTTTGTCTCATCAGACCACATGACCTTCTCCCATTCCTCCTCTGGATCATCCAGATGGTCATTGGCAAACTTCAGACGGGCCTGGACATGCGCTGGCTCGAGCATTGCGTGCGCTGCAGGATTTTAATCAATGACGGCGTAGTGTGTTACTAATGGTTTTCTTTGAGACTGTGGTCCCAGCTCTCTTCAGGTCATTGACCAGGTCCTGCCGTGTAGTTCTGGGCTGATCCCTCACCTTCCTCATGATCATTGATGCCCCACGAGGTGAGATCTTGCATGGAGCCCCAGACCGAGGGTGATTGACCGTCATCTTGAACTTCTTCCATTTTCTAATAAATGCGCCAACAGTTGTTGCCTTCTCACCAAGCTGCTTGCCTATTGCCCTGTAGCCCATCCCAGCCTTGTGCAGGTCTACAATTTTATCCCTGATGTCCTTACACAGCTCTCTGGTCTTGGCCATTGTGGAGAGGTTGGAGTCTGTTTGATTGAGTGTGTGGACAGGTGTCTTTTATACAGGTAACGAGTTCAAACAGGTGCAGTTAATACAGGTAATGAGTGGAGAACATGAGGGCTTCTTAAAGAAAAACGAACAGGTCTGTGAGAGCCGGAATTCTTACTGGTTGGTAGGTGATCAAATACTTATGTCATGCAATAAAATGCAAATGAATTAAAATCATACAATGTGATTTTCTGGATTTTTGTTTTAGATTCCGTCTCTCACAGTTGAAGTGTACCTATGATAAAAATTACAGACCTCTACATGCTTTGTAAGTAGGAAAACCTGCAAAATCTGCAGTGTATCAAATACTTGTTTTTCCTCACTGATATATATATATATATATATATATATATATATATATCTTCTAAGAGTTTAATTCGGGAGATGGTAACTCGTTAAACAACTTTTTTCCGTGGTGCTCCAAATTCCTAATGAGTTACATGATCAATTTAATAGAGTGACAATTAAACATAGTTCATCATTTCGATAAATAACAGTTATCTCATTAATGCAAGTCACGTCACAACAACGGTGACCAGGAAGTGGTTTCAACACTTCATTAAGCATGCAGTGAAGGAGCGCCCTCTCCTTCTCTTCTTTGAAGGGCCCAAGAGCCACATGGACCCGGAGGTGCTCGCGGCGGCACTAAGGGAAGGGGTTATACTTCTTTGTCTTCCACCGCTCTGCACCAATGTCCTGCAGCCGCTGGACGTGGCATACTTTGGCCCTTTAAAGGCTGAGATATCCATGGTAGATGGAGACCTCAGCCATTTTGACCACTCCTAAATGGTAAACAAATCAGAATTTGCCAGAGTATTCCGCTACCCGTACAAACGCTGTAAGGACATGCGCTATGTGGTGGAAGGGTTTAAGAACTTTCCCTTTTTACCCATTTAATGCCGTCTTTATTCACACAGAGGGCTGCCATGGATGAGACTATCGACGCCATCTCCTCTGCTAAACCCCCCGCTGGAACCACTCCTGACAGCTTCATTACCACCGCCAGTGCCTCCCAGTGTGCAACACCTGTAGGAGCCGCCAGAGTCCCCAGCTGCAGAAGAAGGCCATGTGTCACACCATCGTCGGCCCCTCAACCCCACCATTACAAACACCAGCTCCGGCCTCCTCTGGACCAACTGCCTCCTCCATCTCCCCTGGTCACAACACCACAGCAGCCTCGGTCAGGTGTCCCTGCCCCTGCAATTTGAATACAGTCACCTCCATAGGTAAACACATGTTAAAGTGTGAATAAAAGTACTGTTATGTGTTTTATAAAACTTTAACGTTTACATTTTTTTTTCTCTCTTTACATATCTACAGTCCATAGCACCAGCCCTCAAGGCATGTCCACCTCCTCCAAAACTTATGCAGCTTCCTCCAGAGGTATTGATGTAAAAAGGTTGAAAAGGGTTTTCATGAAACATGCTCTGTCTAACACTACTTTTTCTCTGAACTGCAGCACAGAAAAGGAAGAGAAAAGCTCCACCAGCCACCTTGTCACGCCACCCATGGCACCACATCTGTCACGCCACCCATGGCACCACCCTCAGGTACTTCATCATCTGTTTGTTTTCCTCTCGGTTGTATCAATTACTATTGCTGCTGCAGTCCTTCTACATTTGCAAACCATGTAAATCAATTTGATTTGTTGTTTTTTTTCTAATAAAAGAAGACAGCACCTGCTGTGCTCGCTGCAGGGAGCGCGATCCACCTGCAAGCTCCCCACAGGAGTGTAGGTCCGAGGTGCCATGGGTGTGCTGTGACTTCTGCCAGCACTGGTTCCACTGCAGGTGTGTGCAGGGGGATCCAGAGGTGGCGGTGGAGCTGGATTTTTATTGTGATTTTTGTGACAATATAGGGATGGAGGTCGAGATTTAATTGTTTGTTTTGTTTGTTTTCATATTAAATTATTTATTTGTATTTGTGTATTTCTTCCTTTACTTTCCAAGTGCATCTCTGCAACACAAACTCCAACAGTGTTTTCATTTTTATGTCAATGCACATCACTGAAATTAACATTTTATTTAATGTAAATTATTCATACTCATTTATATTATAGTATTCAACTTATCTACTTTCTCAAAACATAAGATTAATCTGTAAAGCAAATTATGAGTCATTATTTGGTTACAACACTGAAAAAGATGTTGGTGAAGAAACATTTTTAAGAGTCCACAAGAGGGCACACCGGGCTACGCAATGAAAAATTGACAGGCAAGTAACTTTTCGGAGACGAGGTTGGTGTCTCTTTTGTGATCAAATTAAACAGATATATCTTGTTATTGAACAAAATAGTAAGGTGGCCAATAACTGGGGACAGTATGCCGATAATACGGGACGTGTTTTTTAACTAATCCGCTTATCAAAAAAGCTGATAATAGTAGTATTTCCACTGAAATGTCAAACATGCCAATTCTTAACCCATTAGCTAACATTTTCACGACACCAATAATCACAAAACATTGATGGCTTGATCATAGGATAATAGTGTTGAAGGTAATATATCTCTTAAACGCTGTTGAAAATGCCAATAATACGGGGTTCCTCACTATTAACCATGTATTCAAATGTTATTCAACAAATAGATATTGTGTGGTTGATTCTAATGTTACGGTTGGTCTTTGGTCTTACTTTGACAACATGATGACAAGCTTGTACCAATATTATTCTACTGTCATGAGTAATAATTAGTACATTCATTCTCAAACTGTCCTTACAACTCTTCCTCAGGTTTTTTGTTGTAAATAGGAAATGTATTCATCATCAATCTATCTTATAAAATAGAAATACCATAAATAGGAACACAAACAGCTGTTTTTATCATAGCAGAACATCTCAATATGGCCTACTAGGTGAAGAGTGGGTCGTTTTCAAAGCCTCTTCTGAAGAGGAGGAGATCATGCGAAACTCTCCAGTCCTCCATCTTTATTAATGTCTCTGTTGAAGGCTGTTTCTGCTGAGGACTGTCTCAACTACCTTTAGAGAACTACACAGAGCACCATGTTTCCTACCACAGTAACACTCTTACTGATAGTCTATTTAACAGGTGAGGATATTAACAATGTTTATCAAGGAAATATATCCACACATCAGGTTTTTCTTCAACATGATCTCTGCTTTCTATTTCCACAGGTGTTCATGGTCAGACATTGACTGAGTCTGGACCAGTGGTTAAAATCCCTGGAGAATCCAACAAACTGAGTTGTATTGCCTCTGGGTTCACATTCAGTAGCTATTATATGGCTTGGATGAAACAGGCTACTGGGAAAGGACTTGAGTTTGTTGCCTTTATACACACTGGTGGATCGAGTCCATTCTATTCCCAGTCAGTCCAGGGTAGATTCACCATCTCCAGAGATGACTCCAGCAGTAAGCTGTACCTACAGATGAACAACCTGAAAAGTGAGGACACAGCAGTGTATTACTGTGCCCGGCACACACAGTGAGAGAGAGTGGTGGGAGAGCTGTACAAAAACCACTTCCACATTCAGCACAAGAAGCATCAATACCCTCAGATGAATGTTGTAGAATGACAATGTTCACAATAATTTTAAAATGATAATTATTGTTTTCTTTTTTCAACATATTATGATTACCAACAACGAAATAAAATATCTATGTCATCTGTGTCCCATAATTGAGGCCTTTTCTAACCATTCTAAATAGTAAGTGTAGAGTCAGAAACTGTCAAATGTTCACAGCCCCCACCCCCCTGCCATTTTCAACTAATATTGGCAGTTATTTTATACCTGTTTCACTATCTTATGCAAATATTACTTATTGCTAGACTCCTCTCCCTCCATTATATAAACTGTCTCTCATTGTGTGTTCCATAGTTCGTCCCTCTGAGTCCTGGAGAGTAGAGAAGTGCATCTCCCACCAGTTCAGCTTCAACACAAACCATGTTTCCTGCATCTCTGCTGCTGCTGCTGGCAGCTGCCTACTGTGAGTCTCTTTGGATCTGGGGGAAAGACACATTAATGAAACTTGAATTAGACTGATATAATTTGACACTATTTGGAGCTTGTAATTATCTCTTCCTTCCTTCTCTTCCAACAGGTGTTCACTGTGAAGAACTCACTCAGCCAGCCTCTATGAATGTCCAGCCAGGTCAACCACTGACCATCTCCTGTAAAGTCTCATACTCTTTATCTAGCTATTGGACAGCTTGGATCCGACAACCTGCAGGGAAAGAACTGGAGTGGATTGGAAGCATATGTACTGGAGGAACATCCTACAAGGATTCCCTGAAAAACAAGTTCAGCCTCACTTTAGACTCCTCCAGCAATACTGTGACTTTAACAGGGCAGAACCTACAGACTGAAGACACAGCTGTGTATTATTGTGCCAAAGACTCACAGTGATACATTCCAGCAGCAGACCTGTACAAAAACTCACTCATCCCTTAAACGGTTGGAGTGATATGTATCTATCAGGAGGGGGCGATATTGACCTTCTTAATAAATATAGGTCAAATCCCCCCATGGTATGATTAATTTAGTTTATATTAGATGGGTATCTTTGACAGGATATCAAAGAATGGGCTTGGACCAGTAGCGATTTTAGCATGTCAATCTTGGTGGGGCTAATAAAAAAAAAATGTTTTAGATGCATGACAGCAAAGCCACAACACAACACTAAATAATACATTAATTGCACTATAACGGTGACAAACGATGCCCACAAACTGTTAGGGCCTACATAAAGCTGTCTCAACAGTAGAGTCCCAACACCTTACCACTGCTACACCTGGCTATCAGCAGAGCCTTGTCTGGCACCGAAATAGTTAATTCAGCCTCATTTACTGCCTTATAAATAAACATAGTTTATATGGCTGACTTCCTTAAAAAAATGTGGTTTCTACTGACAATTGAGATGTACAAACTATGTCATAAGGGGATGATGAGCGGATAAGAGGTAATCCGTAATTTTAATGAAGACATTAATGAGCGAGCTAGGACAGACTTTGTCAATATAACTATTTGTTCAGCACTTTTGAAATGTACAACGACAGAATACAGAACATGGGCCGTTCTTACAGTATTCTCCCAGTACACCAAATCAGAACCGTATGATAAATAAAGGGGGCATATAAGCTGACAATGAAAGCTCTTACAATATTCAATGATGACATTTCTAAGTTATGAGGGGAAAAGGGACCAAATTATTAGGGTGTTTACTACACAACATTATTAACAACACAACATTATTAACACATTATTAACAGTTTACTACACAACATACACTTAGTATTACCTTCTTAGCTACAGTATACATATATCCCTGGTATATTACATAATGTATGCAGCAGGATACAATACATTTTTGGACTCACCTTGTTGTGCTCACTTGATCAGGAAGGTGGCGTGACAGTCCTTCGTGGGCAAATTTTGTCATCAAACTTTGTCATCAAAGTCTGGCATTCTCTGGATTTCTGGTGCTTTCAAGACAACTGGGAACAAGGAAAAAACAAGGTCGAATCCTGATGACGTCACTGATCTTCATGTCAGAGCTGTAGAATGATGCTTGAGTTCCCGACTTGCAATTCCGAGTTGGATGACCGTTCAAAACATATTTTCCCAGTCGGAGCTCGTTTATTTACGAGTTCCCAGTTGTCTTGAACTCACTGGAAGTCTGAGATTTCCCAGTTCCGAGTTTCCAGAAGTCATGCTGGATTGACAGCATAGCCAATGTTGAATGTTTATCCATTTAAGCTTGGAAAAGAGACCCTTAAACCCAGACTTGGATCACACACCCACTCCACTGAATAGCAGGCTAGTGATTGCTTTGCAATGCTTGCAGTTAGCCCCTGATTCCTTCCAAACCACTCATTGTTGAATTTGCTATTTCCAACTTGTTGTGTAATGTTTATGTCCAATGGCCAATGAGCACCGATACGTTTTATCTATAATTTCACTTCATTATTTATCTTCATATGACAAGGATGGATTTGCCAGTAGATTCTCGACTTGATTCATGATGATGACTGCTAGTTTGCTAGCTAAGATTTTGAAAGTATGATGTTGACATGATCAGTCCAATCAAAGCTACGGTAGATATAACTTGATTTGACATAATTTTATCTGTGGCCAATGACCTTGAGCCTTCTTGGATGGGCACTTCTAATGTAAGTCAATGTTAGCACCCAAGGGGCTTGAATTTTCGAGCTCCACCCGTAGATTTTGCGGTGACGTAGTGTCCCCATGAGTGACAGAACACTGAGCCAATCACGGCGCAACTAGAGAACATTACCAACCCCTACATTCTGTATTTTCCGTTGGCTGCCCCACCACCACCACAGAAAGTGCTGAGCTAGGCTGAAACACCTGCATTTTGGAGCAGCATTACTCAAGAAAGCAAAAAAATAGTTTGTATGCAGCTTTATTAACTCAATGTTTTAAAAATCTTTTACATTGTTTGCAAAATGATATGTGACACGTATTAATGCCAAAATAACATGCAAAACAGGGATTTTTTATATATACAGTGGGGGGAAAAGTATTTAGTCAGCCACCAATTGTGCAAGTTCTCCCACTTAAAAAGATGAGAGAGGCCTGTAATTTTCATCATAGGTACATGTCAACTATGACAGACAAATTGAGAATTTTTTTTCTCCAGAAAATCACATTGTAGGATTTTTAATGAATTTATTTGCAAATTATGGTGGAAAATAAGTATTTGGTCACCTACAAACAAGCAAGATTTCTGGCTCTCACAGACCTGTAACTTCTTCTTTAAGAGGCTCCTCTGTCCTCCACTCGTTACCTGTATTAATGGCACCTGTTTCAACTTGTTATCAGTATAAAATACACCTGTCCACAACCTCAAACAGTCACACTCCAAACTCCACTATGGCCAAGACCAAAGAGCTGTCAAAGGACACCAGAAACAAAATTCTAGACCTACACCAGGCTGGGAAGACTGAATCTGCAATAGGTAAGCAGCTTGGTTTGAAGAAATCAACTGTGGGAGCAATTATTAGGAAAATTATTTCATTTTTTTAGTCATTTTAGCAGACACTCTTATCCAGAGCGACTTACAGTTAGTGAATCTTTTTACTGGCCCCCCGTGGGAATCGAACCCACAACCCTGGCATTGCAAACACCATGCTCTATCAACTGAGCTACATCCCTGCCGGCCATTCCCTCCCCTACCCTGGACAACGCTGGGCCAATTGTGCACCGCTCATGAGTCTCCCAGTCGCAGCCAGCTGTGACAGAGCCTGGATTCGAACCAGGATCTCTAGTGGCACAGTTAGCACTGCGATGCAGTGCCTTAGACCACTGCGCCACTCAGGTTGTGGGTTCGATTCCCACGGGAGCCAGTATGAATAAATTAAAATAATGTATGCACTCACTAACTGTAAGTCGCTCTGGATAAGAGCATCTGCTAAATGACTGTAAATGTAAAATGTTATCAGTATAAAAGACACCTGTCCACAACCTCAAACAGTCACACTCCAAACTCCACTATGGCCAAGACCAAAGAGCTGTCAAAGGACACCAGAAACAAAATTGTAGACCTGCAACAGGCTGGGAAGACTGAATCTGCAATAGGTAAGCAGCTTGGTTTGAAGAAATCAACTGTGGGAGCAATTATCAGGACATACAAGACCACTGATAATCTCCCTCGATCTGGGGCTCCATGCAAGATCTCACCCCGTGGGGTCAAATGATCACAAGAACGGTGAGCAAAAATCCCAGAACCACACAGGGGGACCTAGTGAATGACCTGCAGAGAGCTGGGACCAAAGTAACAAAGCCTACCATCAGTAACACACTACGCCACCAGGGACTCAAATCCTGCAGTGCCAGACGTGTCCCCCTGCTTAAGCCAGTACATGTCCAGGCCCGTCTGAAGTTTGCTAGAGTGCATTTGGATGATCCAGAAGAGGATTGGGAGAATGTCATATGGTCAGATGAAATAAAAATATAACTTTTGGTAAAAACTCAACTCGTCGTGTTTGGAGGACAAAGAATGCTGAGTTGCATCCAAAGAACACCATACCCACTGTGAAGCATGGGGGTGGAAACATCATGCTTTGGGGCTGTTTTTCTGCAAAGGGACCAGGACGACTGATCCGTGTAAAGGAAAGAATGAATGGGGCCAAGTATCGTGAGATTTTGAGTGAAAACCTCCTTCCATCAGCAAGGGCATTGAAGATGAAACGTGGCTGGGTCTTTCAGCATGACAATGATCCCAAAAACACCGCCCGGGCAACGAAGAGTGGCTTCGTAAGAAGCATTTCAAGGTCCTGGAGTGGCCTAGCCAGTCTCAGATCTCAACCCCATAGAAAATCTTTGGAGGGGAGTTGAAAGTCCGTGTTGCCTAGCGACAGCCCCAAAACATCTCTGCTCTAGAGGAGATCTGCATGGAGGAATGGGCCAAAATACCAGCAACAGTGTGTGAAAACCTTGTGAAGACTTACAGAAAACGTTCGACCTGTGTCATTGCCAACAAAGGGTATATAACAAAGTATTGAGAAACTTTTGTTAATGACCAAATACTTATTTTCCACCATAATACGCAAATACATTCATAAAAAATCCTACAATGTGATTTTCTGGAGAAAAAAATTCTCATTTTGTCTGTCATAGTTGACGTGTACCTATGATGAAAATTACAGGCCTCTCTCATCTTTTTAAGTGGGAGAACTTGCACAATTGGTGGCTGACTAAATACTTTCTTTCCCCACTGTAAAACAAGCTCAAGACACTTGTACAAACATTTTTGGGGTGAAGAAAGACTTTTCACAAGCAACTTATCTCATTTTCATGTAATCTCTGGCTATCCTCCAGATCTTGCCCACAATATTTTTGAGGGTATTGTCCCAAATGAGCTGTCTCACTGCTTAGCATTACCTGTATCAAGACTACGTTTTACATTGGATGACCTGAATAAAGCTATCTTGAATTTCCCCTACAAGTGGTCAGACAAGACAAACAGACCTGATGTGTTACCACACAGTATGTCCAGTAGAAAAACATTGGTTGGAAATGCTCATGAAAACTGGTGCTTGCTAAGGTTGTTACCATTTTTGATCGGCCTCCTTGTATCTGAAGATGAGCCAGCAGGACTTGTACCTATGGAGCAGAAAGACATCATTGTCACGATCGTCGTAATGAGTGGACCAAGGCGCAGCGTGATATGCGTACATCTTTTTAATGTGTACTTAGCAACACGATCAAAACAACAAAACAACAAAACGAAACGTGAAGTCCTCGGTCATACACACAAACCTACACGGAACAAGATCCCACAAATGACAAGTGCACAAAAGGCTGCCTAAGTATGGTTCCCAATCAGAGACAACAAGCAACAGCTGATTCACGTTGCCTCTGATTGGGAACCACCCTGGCCAACATAGAAAACACATGAACTAGAAACTGAACATAGAACACAAAACATAGACACTACACACCCTGGCTCAACATATAAGAGTCCCCAGAGCCAGGGCAGGACAGTACTCCCCAAAGGCGCGGACTGCGACCGCGCCTACTAAACCAACAGGGGAGGGGCCGGATGGGCATTCCGCCTCGGAGGCGGATCCGGCTCCGGGCGTGACCACCACCCTCTAACTACCCCCCCGTAGCGCCCCTGGTCTGGTACCGCTGGCTGGAGCTGGACTGGACATCGGTGGAGTGGATTGCTTAGGCTCCGGTGTGGAGCAGCTGACCGGTACCTGACCAGGCACCGGTGAAACAGGCACGGGCTGTGCCGGACTGACGACGCGCACCACAGGTTTGGTGCGGGGAGCAGGGACGGGCCGGACCGGGCTGGCGACGCCGCACCCCTGGCTTGGTGCGGGGAGCAGGAATGGGCCGGACCGGGCTGGCGGCGTGCACCACTGGCTTGGTGCGGGGAGCAGGAAAGGGCCGGACCGGGCTGACGACGCCGCACCACTGGCTTGGTGCGGGGAGCAGGAACGGGCGGACCGGGCTGACGACGCGCATCACTGGCTTGGTGCGGGGGAGCAGGACGGGCGGACCGGCTGACGACGTGCACCACTGGCTGGTGCGGGGAGCAGGAACGGGCCGGACCGGGTTAGCGACGCGCACCACTGGCTTGGTGCGGGGGAGCAGGAAAGGGCCGGACCGGGCTGACGACGCGCACCACTGGCTTGGTGCGGGGAGCAGGAATGGGCCGGACCGGGCTGGCGACGCGAATCACTGGCTTGGTGCGGGGAGCAGGGGACGGGCCGGACCGCCTGACGACGCTCACCACTGGCTTGGTGCGGGGAGAGGAACGGGCCGGACCGGGCTGGCGACGCGCACCACAGGCATGGTGCGAGGGGCAGGAACGGGCCGGGCCGGGCTGGCGATGCGCACCACAGGCTTGGTGCGAGGGGCAGGAAGGGGCCGGGTCGGGCTGGCGGCGCGCACCAATGGCTTGGTGCGGGGAGCAGGAACGGGCCGGACCGGGTTGGCGACGCGCACCACTGGCTTGGTGCGGGGAGCAGGAGCGGGCCGGACCGGGCTGGCGACACGCACCACAGGCATGGTGCGAGGGGCAGGAACGGGCCGGGCCGGGCTGGCGGTCGCACTACAGGCTTGGTGCGAGGGGCAGGAAGGGGCCGGGTCGGGCTGGCGACGCCGCACCACAGGCTTGGTGCGAGGGGCAGGAACGGGCCGGGCCGGGCTGGCGACGCACACCACAGGCTTGGTGCGAGGGGCAGGAATGGGCCGCCGGGCTGGCGACGCGCACTACTGGCTTGGTGCGGGAGCAGGAACGGGCCGGACCGGCTGACGAGCGCACCACTGGCTTGGTGCGGGGAGCAGGGGACGGGCCGGACCGGCCTGACGACGCGCACCACTGGCTTGGTGCGCGGGGAGCAGGAACGGGCCGGACCGGGTTAGCGACGCGCACCACTGGCTTGGTGCGGGGAGCAGGAACGGGCCGGACCGGGCTGGCGACACGCACCACTGGCTTGGTGCTGGGAGCAGGAACAGGCCGGACCGGGCTGGTGACGCGCACCACAGGTTTGGTGCGAGGGGCAGGAACAGGCCGGGCCGGGCTGGCGACGCGCACCACAGGCTTGGTGCGAGGGAAGGGAACAGGCCGGGCCGGGCTGGCGACGCGCATCACAGGCTTGGTGCGAGGGGACAGGAACAGGCCGGACCGTACTGGGAACACACACCACTGGCCTTGTGCAGGGATCAGGAATGGGCCGGACCGGACTGGTAACACACCCCAGTACCTCTCGCCGTGCCTCTACACTCTCCTTCCCTCTAATGACCAATGGCCCCGTAACCTGGTGGCCTTCTCTCCTAGTCCACAAACTCGCCCTGTATCTGCCTCCAGCAGCCCCGTCGTCCATGCCGTGTGCCCCCCCAAAACATTTCTTGGGGTTGCCTCTCGCCTGTCCGACGACGGCCCGGTTGGCGCCGCTTCTCCTCTCCTGCCTGGGTCTCCCCTTCATCGCCCCCAGTAACGGACAGCCTCCTCCTCCGTTATCCTCCCCCAACCGTGGAGGACATCTACCAACGTTACCTCCGGCGTTGGCTCCTGGAAACACTGCTTGGTCCTGTATTGGTGGGATCTTCTGTCACGATCGTCGTAATGAGTGGACCAAGGCGCAGCGTGATATGCGTACATCTTTTTAATGTGTACTTAGCAACACGATACAAACAACAAAACAACAAAACGAAACGTGAAGTCCTCGGTCATACACACAAACCTACACAGAACAAGATCCCACAAATGACAAGTGCACAAAAGGCTGCCTAAGTATGGTTCCCAATCAGAGACAACAAGCAACAGCTGATTCACGTTGCCTCTGATTGGGAACCACCCCAGCCAACATAGAAAGCACATGAACTAGAAACTGTACATAGAACACAAAACATAGACACTGCACACCCTGGCTCAACATATAAGAGTCCCCAGAGCAAGGGCGTGACAATCATTGAGCTTGTTGTTGCCCCTGTGCATAGTGATGACTCTATTCCTTATCTAGAAAGCAAAATAATTGAGTACAGGCATAGATACAAAGAGTTGTTCCCTGGCGTTAGGCTTCTACCGAAGCAAAATTATCTGGAACACTATCCCTAGATGATTAGGTTTTTTGGTCCTCTTGTAAGCCTATGGACAATGCAGTTTAAGGCCAAACATAGCTTTTTTTAAACACGTTATCAGACACTCAAGGTGCTTCACAAATGTTCCTCTTTCATTAGCCTCCAAGCATCAGATGATGATTGCTTACCAGTTGAGCTCTCCATATCTCAGCAAGTCTGAACTTGAGGTCTCAACTGTCTCCACTCTCCCAGTGGATTTACTCAAACATGAAATAGCTGAAGCCATTAGACAGAAGTACCCTGACACACCTGAGGTTCATCTTTCCCATTGTGTGACAAGTAAGGGCATAACCTACAGGAAGGGAATGATAGTTGCCCATAAATTAGCAGGTGGATTACCCGATTTTTGTGAAATTATTCAAATTTGCATGAGAATTTGTTTTTTCATTGTCAAGGAACTGTGTGGTTGGTACAGAGAACATTAGAGAGCCTTTGAACGTAGTCCTGCTCCCACAAGAGATGTCACTCTAGTGGCACTAAGTGAACAGGCAGACGCTTATCCACTGGTTGACTACATCGTTGGATCAGTCCGCATGGTGATTTTGAAATGGCATATCCAATAAGAGGTTAAGTATGTTTAGCATTTACCGGTTGAATATCAATTAATATGCATGCCTGCCTAACCAGTAGAAAAAAAGATAGGAAACTATATTTCTTACAACTTTCAAATATAATTAACA